>NC_059376.1:3552897-3852897 GCF_019703515.2 Myxocyprinus asiaticus
AGGCTTGTTAGGAAAAAATGGCAATTACATTTGTACACACCTGTAAGGGAAGCAAAGGTTAGTTAGAAAACATGATGATTACAATTACATTTCAAATCAAATCAATTCACTTTTATTGTCACACAACCATATACACAAGTGCAATAGTGTGTGAAATTCTTGGGTGCAGTTCCGAGCAACATAGTAGTCGTGACAGTGATGAGACATATACCAATTTACAATAAACATCAGATTTACACAACACAATTTAAAATCTAATATACACATTATTACACACAACACAATATACAAATAATAACATACAATGTACAGTATACAATACACACAATATAGAATACACATTATACAATAAAAATTGTATATATAGTATATATAAAATATACAGTAGGTTGTATTGTACTGCATTGACAGTCGGTTGATAGTAAGTTGCCAGTGCATTGTTAAGAGAGAATATAATTTATGACATTCCGGTGTGAGATAATAAGAGTAATAAAGAGCAGTGCTGATGTATTTGATCGTGAGAGATCAAGAGTTTAAAAGTCTGATTGCTTGGGGGAAGAAGCTGTCATGAAGTCGGCTGGTGCGGGTCCTGATGCTGCGATACCACCTGCCTGATGGTAGCAGTGAGAACATCCCATGGCTCGGGTGGCTGGAGTCTCTGATGATCCTCCGAGCTTTTTTCACACACCGCCTGGTATATATGTCCTGGAGGGAGGGAAGCTCACCTCCAATGATGTGTCTGGCAGTTCGCACCACCCTTTGCAGGGCTTTGCGGTTGTGGGCGGTGCTATTGCCGTACCAGGCGGAGATGCAGCCAGTCAGGATGCTCTCTACAGTGCAGGTGTAGAACCGTGTGAGGATGTGTCAGTTAATTCCAAACTTCCTCAGCCGTCTCAGGAAGAAGAGATGCTGATGAGCCTTCTTCACAACGGCCTCAGTGTGGATGGACCATGTGAGTTCCTCAGTGATGTGGACACCCAGGAACCTGAAGCTGCTGACTTTCTCCACCGGTGCTCCATTGATGGTGATGGGGCTGTGTTCTCTTTCTCTTCTTCTGAAGTCCACCACAAGCTCCTTTGTCTTACTGACGTTGAGGGAGAGGTTGTGCTCCTGACACCAGTGTGTCAGAGTGTGCACCTCCTCTCTGTAGGCTGTTTCATCATTGTCAGTGATCAGACCTACCACCGTCATATTATCAGCAAACATAATGATGGCATTGGAGCTGTGTGATGCCACACAGTCATGTGTGTACAGAGAATACAGGAGTGGGCTGAGAACACAGCCCTGCGGGGCTCCAGTGTTGAGAGTCAGTGATGAGGAGATGTTGCTGCCCATTCTAACCACCTGGCATCTGCTTGACAGGAAGTCCAGCTCCTGCTGTTTAAGCCCAGAGCCCGGAGTTTCACATAAAGCTTGGAGGGCACTATGGTGTTGAATGCTGAGCTGTAGTCTACAAACAACATTCTCACATAAGTGTTCTTTTTTTTCCAGGTGGGAGAGAGCAGTGTGTATTGTGGATGCAATGGCATCATCAGTGGAGCGGTTGTTGCGGTAAGCAAACTGCAGTGGGTCCAGTGATGGATGCAGCACAGAGCAGATGTAATCTCTGATTAGTCTCTCAAAGCATTTGCTGATGATGGGGGTCAGAGCAACAGGACGCCAGTCATTTAAGCAAGTGATTTTGGATTGCTTTGGAACAGGTACAATGGTGGACGTTTTAAAGCATGTGGGGACCACAGACAAGGAGAGGCAAAGATTGAAAATGTCCGTAAAACACCAGCCAGTTGGTTCGCACAAGCTCTGATGACGCGGCCCGGAATGCCGTCTGGACCCGCGGCTTTGCGGATATTCTCCTGTTGGAAGGATTGGGTTACATCCGCTACAGAGACGGAGAGTGAACTAACCTCTGTAGCTTCGGCCACGAGAGCTCTCTCCGCGAGGGCGGTGTTATTTCCCTCGAAATGAGCATAAAAAGTATTTAGCTCATCAGGGAGAGAGGCAGCGGTGTTCACGCCGGAGTTTTTATTCCCTTTAAAGTCTGTGATGATGTTAATTCCCTGCCACATGCTTCTAGAGCTGGTGGTGTTGAACTGTCCTTCGATCTTGTCCCTGTACTGGCGTTTTGCTGTTCTGATAGTTTTTCAGAGGGCATAACTGACTTGTTTATGCTCCTCCGTGTTCCCGGAATTAAAAGCGGAGGTCTGCGCATCAAGTGCCACGCGAACATCACTATTAATCCAAGGTTTCTGGTTCGGATAGATGCGTATTGTTTTGGTCGGAACGACAAAATCTACGCACTTTCTGATGAAACACGTTACGCTATCAGCGTAAAGTTCGATGTCGTCATCAGCGGCGGACCGGAACATCTCCCAGTCCGCGTGATCAAAACAGCCTTGTAGCGTAGAGTCTGATTGGTCCGACCAGCACTGGATCGTTCTGAGGGTGGGTGCTTCCTGTTTCAGTTTCTGCCTGTAAGCGGACAGAAGCAGAATGGAAGAGTGGTCCGATTTGCCAAATGGTGGGTGGGGGAGGGATTTGTAGCCATCCCGGAAGGGAGAGTAGCAATGGTCCAAAACCCGGTCCCCTCGTGTATTAAAACTAATGTGTTGGTGGTATTTTGGTGAGACTGATTTGAGATTGGCTTTGTTAAAGTCCCCGGTCACAATGAACACGGCCTCAGGGTGCACAGTTTCCTGCTTGCTTATAATCCCATACAGTTCCTTGAGTGCCCGGTCTGTGGCGGCTTGTGGCGGTATGTACACAGCAGTGATAATGACCACGGTGAATTCCCTCGGTAGCCAGAATGGTCGACACAGAAGCATGAGAAATTCCAGATCAGGAGAGAAGAAAGACTTGATTGAATGTACGTTCCTCTGATCACACCAGGATTTGTTGATCGTAAAACATGCATCACCACCTCTGCTTTTACCTGAGAGGTCTTTCGCTCTGTCCGCTCGGTGTCACATGATATCACATGAGGCAAGCCCTCCCTACATCCGAACTGGGGGCTCACACTGCATTCGAACGGGAGGGCCCACGCTGCAATTCAAAGGGGAGAGCCCGCATCTAGATGGGAGAGCTCATACTGCGATTGGAATGGGAGAGCCCATGATCGGATTGTAGAGCTCACACTGCATTCAAATGGGAGAGCCCACACTGCATCTGGATGGCAAGTGGGGGGGGGGGGTTTGATAGCGTAGCCCTGCGGGGCTAGGTAGGTGACTGAATCAAAATCTCTTGGAAAGTGGCAGTAAAGTCTTTGAAAGTTGCCTATAGAGTAAGTGGAAGAAAACCTGCATGCAATACTCTGAAAGAAATGTAAATGACTCTCACAGACACCTGCTGGAAGTAATATTGGTGCCCATGATGATGGTGCAGTTGCAGGAGTTTCCTGTAGAAAAGACAAATTAGTCACATGAAGGTGAACCTATTGGAGTTATCACAATACTATGAAATATGGAACATTTTGGAACAATAATGTGAGCATCAGAATTAAATTATCTGGCAATAACAAGCTGCAGCTCTGTACCTATCTCAATAAAGTTATACTTATACCTTACTTACCTGCTGTTAAGTGTTACAGTATGTGCTTATGGTCGGGGCAGTATGTGGTGAATGGGGCAAAATGACCAAATTGCATTGATAACTTCAAATAATTGTAATGTTGTTAAACTAATATAGAGAGCATTAATGGGATGCTTATATTTTGACCATCATACAGTATGCAGAAAATTAACTATGTAGAAACTTGAGTAATGAAGCTTGAATTTCAAACATTTGTGATAAATCCCCATTGTTTAGAAGGTCCCTTTGTTTAGAAGGCTTCATAATACTATTCCAATAAAATTGTCAATAGCTTTATTAAAACATAAAATACAAATATCTAAACTGTAATGATGCCAGAATGATGCCAGAATGAATCTAATAAAGTGAAACTTAACATAGCTGGATATAGGAATTTGTACCTTGATTTATCTTGAATTAGAGCAGCAATCTTCTTTGTGCTGTTATTGGAATATAGAAATGTAATGAGCAATGTCTACCACTAGGTGTTAGAGGGCACACAGCAATGGATGGTACTTCTCCTTCAGGAGAAAAGTGGATGTAGACATATGAAGTCAAGAAACACTTTGTGATTTGATGTGCGATAGCAGAACGGCGGGAGCATCATCTCAATTTAATGGATGTAATCAGACCCTGTACACATAAGAACTTATGCATAATGGCATGCATGAATATTTGAACTGGATTCCTGTTGGGGAGAAAACTCAGGCATGCAAACACTGTGGTAAACAGGCCAAAATTTGTGAAACAAAACCCAGTCACCGGCGTGGGCGCCATGTTAGCGAAGCGCACGATCATCTAGAATGATCAGGGTGAACCGAGTAACCTTGTAACATGAAATATTGCCGCTTGAGAAGCTAAATTGATGCAGTATGAGGGATATGATGAATGGATAATTGAGATGATTGATTGCAGAGGCTTGAAACTCCATCCACTACCGGCTGTACAGTATTGAAGACTTCCTGGAAATAAAACTTTAGGAACAATTTAATGTGAGCAACGAAATAAAATAATATAAGAATAAAAAGATCTGCAGCTCTGCACTGCATACCGAAATGCAGGAGAAATGGTCTAGCCGGGAATTACAGTTTTAGAAACAATTATGTAACAGCATAAAATCATCTGAGAATAAAAATTGCTGCAGCTCTGCGCTTGCATCGGATATGCAGGACAAATGGATTTGCGATCAATGTTAAATGGATTGACTTGCGTGAGGAGTTTTCTCTGGAGCTGTGAGAGCGTGAGACAGCTGAAGCACAGTAATTACGCTGAGTGGAACCACCTGTGCGGTAGAACCGGATTGAATAACTGGAGTGCGTGGGAATAAAATGTCTCCTTAAATTGAAGCTGCAATTGGAAACACATGTTAGAACACAACCGTTAAAATTGGCGACTCCAGCTGGACAAATAATGAACTGAACAGACTGATTATAAACTGATTTTCATTTAATTCACGTTTAGAATAAAAAAAAAAGTTAAGTAGTTAAGCACTTGAAACAGAAGTAATCGTTAAGCCAATAGAAGACTATATTATTTGTATGTAACCAATTAAAAAGGCATTCCAATATAAGATGTAAAAGGGAAATATGGGTTTGGGATGTGCTGCGTTTGGAGAACTTTCCCGTGTCACCATAGAGAAGGAACATACAGTAACTAAAAATGACAGCGAAGATTTCTTAGTTTGAGATATTGTCTGTTCTATTACAATCATGTACTGAGATAAGTACAGCATTTGGATAAAGATGATCTATAATGCGATGCGCACTTGACTCTGACTGACGTGAAATGGCTCAGTAAAACGGACAGTAGCTATAAGACAGGCACTGCTGGCCACATTCAGTAGTCGAACAGATCATTGGAGAGACATGTCTCATCAGAAACAGTATTGTACAGCTGTAAACAGGTACAGCAATGCATAGAAAATGCTGCCTGCTCCACTTCATCCTGACCCTCATCGCAATGAAACCCCCGTTCTAGTCTAATAAAAACATTGTTCATTTATATATATATATATAATACCAGTCAAATATAAAATCTTAGTAGTCCGTTGATATCAGACAATGCTGCACAAAGAATTTTAATAATTTTCATTTTATTTCCAGTACTAAATACACTATATTGCCAAAAGTATTCGCTCACCCATCCAAATAATTGAATTCAGGTGTTCCAATCACTTCCATGGCCACAGGTGTATAAAATGAAGCACCTAGGCATGCAGACTGCTTCTACAAACATTTGTGAAAGAATGGGCCGCTCTCAGGAGCTCAGTGAATTCCAGCATGGTACTGTGATAGGATGCCACCTGTGCAACAAGTCCAGTCATGAAATTTCCTCACTACTAAATATTCCACAGTCAACTGTCAGTGGTATTATAACAAAGTGGAAGCGATTGGGAATGACAGCAACTCAGCCACGAAGTGGTAGGCCACGTAAAATGACAGAGCGGGGTCAGCGGATGCTGAGGCGCATAGTGCGCAGAGGTCGCCAACTTTCTGCAGAGTCAATCGCTACAGACCTCCAAAGTTCATGTGGCCTTCAGATTAACTCAAGAACAGTGCACAGAGAGCTTCATGGAATGGGTTTCCATGGCCGAGCAGCTGCATCCAAGCCATACATCACCAAGTGCAATGCAAAGCGCCGGATGCAGTGGTGTAAAGCACGCCGCCACTGGACTCTAGAGCAGTGGAGACCCGTTCTCTGGAGTGACGAATCATGCTTCTCCATCTGGCAATCTGATGGACGAGTCTGGGTTTGGCAGTTGCCAGGAGAACGGTACTTGTCTGACTGCATTGTGCCAACTGTGAAGTTTGGTGGAGGGGGGATTATGGTGTGGGGTTGTTTTTCAGGAGCTGGGCTTGGCCCCTTAGTTCCAGTGAAAGGAACTCTGAATGCTTCAGCATACCAAGAGATTTTGGACAATTCCATGCTCCCAACTTTGTGGGAACAGTTTGGGGATGGCCCCTTCCTGTTCCAACATGACTGCGCACCAGTGCACAAAGCAAGGTCCATAAAGACATGGATGAGCGAGTTTGGTGTGGAAGAACTTGACTGGCCTGCACAGAGTCCTGACCTCAACCTGATAGAGCACCTTTGGGATGAATTAGAGCAAAGACTGCGAGCCAGGCCTTCTCGTCCAACATCAGTGTCTGACCTCACAAATGCGCTTCTGGAAGAATGGTCAGAAATTCCCATAAACACACTCCTAAACCTTGTGGAAAGCCTTCCCAGAAGAGTTGAAGCTGTTATAGCTGCTAAGGGTGGGCCGACGTCATATTAAACCCTATGGATTAAGAATGGGATGTCACTTAAGTTCATATGCGTCTAAAGGCAGATGAGCGAATACTTTTGGCAATATAGTGTATTTAACTCCTCAATAAGAACACACTTAAAACGATTTAAAAGGTTTTCTGAGAAGCAAAATTGCTTAGGTTAGATTTATGTCTGCAAAGATTTTACCAAGGGATATTCAAGATATATTCTTTGAAACAAGTTAATATCTTAATAAATAATGTTTCTCCATGGTGCAGCATCTAACCTTTGGGCACATGTGATATTTACAGTCTTATCTCTTATAATACAGATTTTCGTACCGTTAAACGCAGTAATCACGTGTCTGGATGGTGAAATGCATATGGTAATTGTATGCAGATAGGATATGCATAGTAAAAACAGGTGTTGGTTATTTTTGGGAGGAGACGGGGTGGGGAATGAATCACGTTCATGTAAGCGCAGTCTTCCTCTAGCTGGGATTTATTAAGAGAACAATGCGCAGGTTCTGGCGTATGTACGGTTTTATAAATCCGAATTTTTTTGTGCGTACGCAAAATCTGCCTTTTGTGCTTACGCACACTTTAAGGATGAAATCTACGCAAAGTTTTAGACATGAAGACCCAGGTCTCTCGCTGCATAGATCTGTTGCGAAAAGTGCATTGTAGGTCATCTGTCATATGCATCTGACCTGGGTAAGTGGGCAGGGCCACTTACCCTCCCGAACTTCAGCTTAAGAACTCTATTAAATGAATATTCATATACCATGATTGTGCTGATTAATTAATCAAAAATGAGGGAATGTGTGAGAAATCCAGACCCATTCTGACTACATTGAATTTATGAAATGAATGTTTAGATTTTAAGTTGAATATTAATCCCTTATTTAGGTATTAGAATGACATTTTAGAATGAGAGTGTTGAGAATGATTCTGCTGATGTGTGTGTGTGTAGACCTAAGAGGAACTTGACAAAAGGAGCTGTCTCTAAGGCACCAAGTGGCTAAACATAACATAAAGACTTGGTACATTCACACATGTTATCAGAATCATAAGGGTCAATATTCCCTGTTTTCATCTAGGTGTGTTTTTTGTTTAAAGAAATGTAACCAATCACAGTTAATCCTTAGAACTTCTAGATGTGCATGAATCCTTGACTCAAAGATATACATTTTGTTTGGTTGATTTTGCTGTGATGACTTCTCCGCTCAAGCCTCTTGCACTTGTGTATGAGAACTTCACCCGGTACCGAAATAAATTTCTTCTCTTGGGAAAAAACACAACGACTTCTCATGAGTCTTTCTTTATTAGGATAATTTCCCCGACAGTAACCAGCAAAGTTTTTAAAAATCTTGTTTTAGCATAATAGTTGATTGACAGGCAGAACTTTTACCCTACAACTCCTTGGTTTCACCACACTCAAGCATGGGGAGTCAAACATATGTCATAAGCCTATCCACTGTAATGTATTTGCCATTATAATGGATGCTATGCCCCAGAATGCAGACCTAATACTTCTAAAATTAAAACAAGTATGAGGGATCAAAATGATCATGACGGAAGTTTTAGTAGTCAACTCAGTAGTCAAACTGACACAAAGATATTTTAGCACAACCTCTGAACATGATGCCATGCACAAACATCCCTAATAATTTCATCTTAGCTTAAAACGTTAGCTTTTAAAACTTTTTAAACAAATTAAGTTCTCTATGCAGGTCTGCACCCAAGAGTGGTAATTTCCAAGGACTATGTCAGCTTGACATACTTGATCAAAGCTTTTGATTGGCTATGGGGCACAGACAAACATGCCCCTCAGGCTATCATTGAACACTCGTTGCACATGCCCATGACGTTCTCCAGATCTCTGTTGATTAATATGAAGGACGACAGAATAGCCCCATGCATAGCAAATTAAGCAGACCTTAATAATGATAGAATTTCTCAAAATAATATCTACTGTTGTCTTGTATTATGAATGTAAAACAAGTTTAAGATGCAGAAATTATATTATTTCTTAAAATAAATGATTATGCCACGCATTTTGCACAGACGCGCCACATCTGTTGTTCTACATACCTGCCCCTAATGTAGAATGCCACTGTGGAGGTCTACTGCATTCTTTCCATTCAGCAGGCAAGCCACCTAGTGCAGCGGATCTCCTCTTGACAGAGTTTTCACTTAAGCACTACAGCATGAATCTCATTTCTAAAATTGTGCACCCTGGTTTCTTTTCATCACATCATTAAAGCAACAGCAATAGCAAAAAAAATTAATTCTGAATGAATGAATGTTACATTTATACAGTGCATTTCTGACACTACACTCAAAGCGCTTTACATAGTGAACAGGGGACTCTCCTCAACCAACACCAGTGTGCAGCATCCACCTAGATGATGCGACAGCAGCCATGGTGCACCAGTACGCTCATCACACACCAGCTGTTGGTGGAGAGGAGAGAGTAGTGTGATACAGAGGGGGAATATTATGAGGCCATAAGGGCAAATGGGGGGAATTTGGCCAGGACTCTGGGGATACACCCCCACTCTTCACAAAAAGTGCCCTGTGGTTTTTAATGGCCACAGAGAGTCAGGACCTCAGTTTAACATCTCATCCAAAGGATGGTGCCTTTTTACAGTACAGTGTCCCCGTCACTATAATGGGGTGTTAGGACCCACACAGACTGCTGGCCTCACTAACACCTCTTCCAGAAGCAACTTCATTTTTCCCCAGGAGGTCTCCCATTCAGGTACTGACCAGGCTCAACCCTGCTTAGCTTCAGTGGGTAACCAGGCGAGAGCTACAGAGTGCCATGCCTGCTGTTAAAGTCCTTCATCATTTACTCACTGTCATGCTGTCTCATACTCGTATGACTTTATTTCTTCTGAAAAACACAAACAATGATATTATGAGGAATGTATGACTTGTTTTGTCCATAGAATGAAAGTAAATATGGTCCAAAACTTTCAAGCTACAATAATGATATAAAGATGTCAGGTGCGGGTGTAGAGAGGGGAGGACTTAAGCGCAGAATTATAATGGGCTTTATTTAAATATAAAGATAAACAAAACACAAACAAAAACCACTCCATAGGGGAGAAACAAAGTTCCAAAAACAGACAGGAACTTGGTAGTAGGGCTGGCCATGGATTAGTCTGGAGGAAGGGTGCTGGGTCCGGTGGCCTGGGAGGAGGCTTCAGGAACGGAGCGGGGATGAGGTCAGGCAGCGACAGTGACGAGATCGGAATGGGCGGCGGTCACCAGGGCAGAAAAGGGTCAGATGTGGTGGCCGCCTCCCACAGTTAGCTGCAGACTCGGCCACCTCCCAGTGGTCAGCTGCGGCTGCCTCCTGGTGGTCAGCTGCGGCTGCCTCCTGGTGGTCAGCTGCGGGCTCGGTCGGGAAGGGCTGCAGCAAGACCGTTCCTCCTCCTCCATTTATGGATCATCGTAGGGCTGAGGACTTGGCTAGTTGAGGGTAGGGTGGTGGAATGGTCAACACTCCTCCCGATGAAACACCTAGCCCACAAATCCCCAAAAGGAGAGAATCCCCAGCCTTCCAATCTCCTTAAGGCAGTTGTTAAAGATGTCTTTCAGCTCAGCTTCGTTGAAATCCAGCCCATCCGCTGCAATAAGGAATTTGCAGGCGAAATCACTCACGTCGCCCTCTATATGATGGAGGGAGTAGAGATGGTTTAGCTGGACCAACCGCTGGCTACAGGAACTCTGGTGGGAGGGAGATGGGAAGAAGATGCCCATTTTCTCAGAGTCCTCTGATGGCTAGTTCATTCTGTCAGGTGCGCTGTAGAGAGGCAAGGACTCAAGCGCAGAATTAGAATGGGGTTGATTTAAATATAAAAATAAACAAAAACAAACAAAACCACCCCGTAGGGTAGAAACAAATTTCCAAAAACAGACATGAACTTGGTAGTAGGGCTGAAGATGGGAAGTTTCATGGTCCAGGTTCAGAACAGGAAGCCTCCAGGAATCTGTAGTACAGACAGACAGGCCGGCCGGCCGGCCACCAAACAGGGAAAACATCCACAGTACATTCCACAACGAACTAGCACAGGACAGAGAACACAGTGAGGTTAAATAGGGAAGGAAATGATGAGGGTAACAATGGAAGGAAGGTGAGGCAAATTAACTGATAACAAGGTAACAAGGGGGTGGGGCCTAGATGTGAGACAGGAGAGCACATGGCAAACAAAACCTGACAGAAGCCATGTGCTCACACCAAACACAATGAAGAGCACATGCCGAAGTAACAGTCATAAGCCATGTGCTCAAATAACACAGCACATAAAACTGACAGAAGAGCGCATGGAAATAGAACCGAACCCGAAGCCATGCGCTTATAAAGACGAGACATGGAGCATGAGTGTCTGGATCCCGACACCAGACCGAGACCGAACTAGACCGATGAGTCAGGACCCAGACACCAAGCAGCTATGACATGAAAACACAAACTAGTCAGAAGAGCGCATGGCAAGGAAGTCAAACCCGAAGCCATGTGCTCACACAGAGACATGAACAAAGACAGACAGAGCACATGGCCAGGAAATAAACACTGAGCTATGTGCTCAACACAAACACAGAACATCGGTGTCAGGATCCTGCAACCACACAATAAACATGACTGACCCAAGTGACAGGATCCTGACAAAAGCAACATAAAGGTCATCTTTACTGTTACAGCCCCTTTTGGGTAGTTGTTGTATTTTTTTTTTTTCTTCTGTTTTGTAGATTGGTAGTGGCCAAAATTGATTAGCACTGCTCATTAGTCCTGCCAAGATTCACCTGTCCTGGGGGCTATGCTTGTGTCTTTAAAACTGTCTTCCTCCCATTCTTCTAGGCACCTCTCCCCAATTCAAACCTGTGTTGTTTATGTTACTGTTTCTTTTGTCATAAATCTATTTATGTAATATTTTTTTTCCCTTTAGTAGATTGGTTTTTAAAATTTATAAAACTTGTCTCTTGTTGCGGCTTACAAACCGCAGTGACAATTGAGGGCTCCAGGATCTTTGTAGAATTTTTTTAAATAATCATCTTAGTGGGTGTTGTTTGCCCACAATTACTTTTTAGCCAATTGATTACAAACTTCAACACACTATTTGTCTTTAAATATGTGTATTTACCATGGTTTTGGGAGATAAGCATTGGATTTGTTTGTTTGCTAAAATGATTTGTGTTAGAGGATAATTTTTTTTTTTTTTTAACCTAATTTGTAAACTTTTTGCAAGGAGTTTTTGTTTGAGAATTTTTATTTTACCGTTTGTCTGTTCTGGAAAGTGGATTGCAGGGGCTCTGTTTTTAGCTTTAGCTTTTGCTGAAGTTGTTTGTTCTCCGCACTTGTTTTAAAAGGTGAGTGATCTTTTTGGTTCTAACAGCGGGAAATTTTGTAGCAGTAATATTGCTGCTGCACTTGCCATTCATGTCCACTGGATAGGCTTTAGCAATTTGTCCCCTTTTAGGATAAGTTGAACTATTTTTTTTTTTTTTTTTTATTATTATTTTTGTGCAGTGACCATGGGTAAAGCAGTTGTCTCTAGAGCACATATGTGGTACAGGAGGGTCACCAGCTTTCTGGTTACTTTGACTGTGTCAGCAGGATTTAGTGAATACCCCCTAACTTTGCTTTGTTTAGTCATTGTGAATTTTTTGTTTACTACAAATTTCTAGTTTAGTAAATTAACAATTCGCAATGTGAGAATTTTCATTTTGTCACCATTTAAATGACTTTTACATGAAGTTACTTGCAGTCTTTGCATCTGAAGAGAGGGGTATGTCTTGCAAGGCAATTTGTACAATAATCTGACATAGACACTAGAGCTTGGTGATTAAAAATTATATCTCTATATTTTTCAGCCTATTGACAATTTTCGATATAAATCTTGATAATGGTGGGGTTTTTTTTTTTTTGTTTGTTTTGTTTTTATCACAGGAACCATCATTTCATCCAAAAAGTTATTGTAGCCACGCAGATTCAATATTTTAAATACATTAAATGAAAATCTATTCAAAAATAATTTGTTTTTCTCTAAATAAACAAACAGGGAGAATGAAATTCAATAATTTTCATTGATATGCACATTTATGTTTATATTTCATATACAATGATTCATAGTAGCTTTATAAAAAGCATTGTTTACCTTCGTATGTTTTTACAAATACATTTATGTGAATAATAAATAAAGTTGTGCAAAGCTACTTCACTAACTTATTTTTGAAACCCAGTTGAACATTGCATAATACTAAATTATTACAGTGGGGCACATCAAATTGATTATTATAATATAATGCTGAATTATCATTATTATTCTGATTATCAGATTTGCATTACAGGTGCAGCATTCTTGGACAGTGCTAGTTATGATACATACTATTGTAATGTGACTGTAACCTTTGGCTTTAAAATAAATTTAAAGTTAGAATAACAGTGGGGTTATCTAAAGTATGGACATTTTACAGATGCTTTTATCTAAAGCAACTTACAGTGCACTTATTACAGGGACAATCCCCCTGGAGCAACCTGCCTTGCTCAAGGACACAATGGTGATGGCTATGGGGATTGAACCAGCAACCTTCTGATGACCAGTTATGTGCTTTATCCCACTACGCCACCACCACTCAACACACTTTAGAAGTTTGGCATATGCTTCTGTAATCCTCTTTCCTTATTTGTACTTAAAAAAAAGATAATGCATTTAGGAAAAGTTATTCTGTAATAACTTTTGTCCTAAATTAGATCCTAACTGAAACTGCCATGGTTACAAAGCAGATAAAATAAGATTGTAAAGTTAGAATTTTTCTGTAAACCGCTGTTACAGTCCTTCATTGTTCCTACGTTTTCTATTGTTTTGAGTGTAATTGTCACCCCTGCATCTAGGGGGCCATAGGAGTTACTCTATGAAGAAATTTCTTTATAAGGAAGAGAGGAAGGGTATGTGTGTTTGCAGATGCAATGAGAGTATGCTCACATTTGCTAATGTCTGCTATAACCCTATTTTGAGGAACAACTTTGTTCAAAAGACTCAATGTGTTACTTTAAAGCTGTTCTGTTTTGTCATTGTGTGCTGTGTAATTAGCTGCTTAAAAGCTATGTTTGCCTGTCAGCATGCTTCATTAGTGTTTGTTTGGATTTAGAGTTTTTTTTTTTCTTCGTGTGTATTTCATCACTGCTTGGTACATTATCTCACGATATGGAATAATACTAATTATATGGATTAACAATTTATACTTGGATCATCACTGAAAACCTCAACCCAACTGGTTTAGTTTCCACCAAAATATCAATTACTCTGGGTCAGAGATTGACTGATATATCTTTTTGTCTGTGGTTTAAACTCTCACTGGTACTAAAGGTTTCCTTGAATTCAGAAGCCTTAAGCCATGGTGATTATACTTGTGTACTATTGTTTGTACAGATGAACGTGGTACCTTAAGGCATTTAGAAATCTCTCCCAAGGATGAACCTGACTTGTGGAGGTCCACAAATTTTTTCTGAGGTCTTGGCTTATTTCTTTTGATTTTCCCATGATGTCAAGCAAAGAGGCACTGAGTTTGAAGGTAGGCATTAACATACATCCACAGGTACACCTCCAATTCAGTACACCTCCTATAAGAAGCTAATTGTCTAAAGGCTTGACATCATTTTCTGGAATTTACCAAGCTGCTTAAAGGCACAGTTAACTTCTGACCCACTGGAATTGTTATATAGTCTGTTAACAGTGAAACAATCTGTTAGTAAACAATTGTTGGAAAAATTACTTGTGTCATGCACAAAGTAAATAAACGATTTGCCAAAACTATAGTTTGCTAGTATGAAATCTGTGGAGTGGTTAAATTATTTTAATGACTTCAACCTAAGTGTATGTAAACTTCTGACTTCAACTGTGTGTGTGTATATCTCTCTCTCTCTCTCTCTCTCTCTCTCTATATATATATATATAATCTGATGAAGAGTTTATCGTTGTATATCATTGATTTCTTTATTGTAAATACTGTACATTTTGAATGAGCTTGGATTGTTTCCCCCACTTTATTTATGCAGCCTTGCCAATGGATTTTTGATGAGTGTCACAACGCCCCGTGATGAAAGCTGCAGGGTGATATGCTGCCAATAACTGGAAACAATTGACTGGGAAACTGATTTATTTGTCTCCTATTTTTGAGATAGGTCAGCCATTTGAACACTTGATTTTTGATTGTGTTGGTCCACTGTCACATTCAAATTCTGGCAGTACTTATTTGCTTACTGTTATGTGTGCCTAAACATGGTACCCTGCAGTTTATCCTCTCCGTAATATTATGGCAAAGTCTTTAGCGAAGGCTTTGACCATAGTATGCTGTAACGGTATAAGGATGGGCAAGGAGGAGGCGGGAACCGGCTGAACAGTAAACATAACGTTTAATGATAAAACTCAACATAAACACAGACACACATGCAGCGCGGCTGCGTGCGTCTCTCGAAACGGCGTCTCTGGCTGCCCCTTATCTCGGGCAGACCGGGGCGCCACCACATCCCTGGGGAGGGGGGAGACGCTACCATTCCGGCCGTTCTGTCAGCCGGTGGTCCACCCCGCCTCCTGTGAACCTGGGGGAGAGACGAGGGGAGGTGTGGGGAGAGGGAAAGGGTGAGTGGCGACACAGAGAGAGGAGAGAGAGAGAAGAACTTGCTCACTGGCTCCTGGACGCGCTGTCGCCCTGTCCTCAACCGTTCCTCCGCCCTCTGGCGGACGCCAGCTCGCTCCTCCCCCGACAGACGACAGCGTGTCCTCCGGCCCCTGGCGGACGTAACCGCCCCCCCCCCCATTCCTGGCAGACGGCCGCGGTTCCTCCGGATCTTGCGGCCGGTAGCGAAACTCTTTAAAATCTCAGCAATTTTAATTGCCAGATTTGTGCTGCGCCTCCATCGCGGGCGTGTATATTAAGACGGTGCAGAATGCTATCTCTAAAGAATTTTCTTCTTCAGGATGTCTATAATCTCTCTCTCGTACTCTGCACGAAAATGTAATTTCTCTCTACAAGAATTGCTGTCAAGAGCGGGTGGGCGAGACATCGTCGTTTTCATCACTTCACAGTGAACGGATTATTCTGCTGCCTGTGGGCCTCAATGGAAAGTATCCTTTGAATTACTGGATTGTTGGATTTGTAACATAAGTGTGTAACATAAGTGCTACAGCCTGATTGTGTTTGTGTATTTGTATACTGTGCACAATCGTAAAAGAGCCGTTTGCTTAATGACTTCTTTATAAAGATGCCATTTTGCAAATGTTTCCACAAGCACATGAAAACCCTCTGTCTGGCGGGCACAAGCTATTTTATTTTGCATACAGCGGCGCTCATTGAGGCTGACTGTGTTCACTATGATTGCATGAATCTTAAAAGACGCTTGCTCTCGGCTTGTTTTTCATTCTAAAAGCTGAAGCCATCCCCCTCTCCTCCCGCTATACTCCTCCTGCGGCTTCCGAGGAACCGCACAAGGGAGGTATGTGAGGACGGGGAATAGAGCATGGAGATTTGAGGAGGACTTATCGCTAGCTCATGCCTTGTGTTTCTCCTTTCCTCTACATCGGGTGTCTTCGCCCGTTTAACACAAGTGCTGTGATTGTCTGGGCAGAGCCCATGTTGACAGCACTCGCCGAGTTTGCATTTTTGGAGGGCGCATAACTCAAAACAATTTACTCTCCGTTTGCGTTAGTTCTAAAAGCCGAAACCGGTCCCCTCTCCTCCCGCCATGCTCCTGAGGGACCGCATGAGGGAGGTGTGTGAGGATGGGATATAGAGCATGGAGAACTTAAGGATGTTTTGTCCCCGGCTTGCGCCAAGCATTTCTCTTTTCTATGTAAAGACCAGTACGGCCATGATGCGTGGCGCATTATCATAGTTTATGATTAGAGGGGTGCTATGTCACAAACATTATCCCTGCCTGGCATGCAGCGCTCATTGAGATTAATCGTATTATTGCGAGCACGTAATACTCAAATGCCGTGCTCTCGACCAGCTTCTGAGGAAGCTGACGCCGTCCCTGTATCCTCCCTATATCTAGCGAGGACGGATCACAAAGCGTGGAGAATTTGAGGGTGATTTTCACTGGCTTGAGCCAGAGTCCCTCCTCTTCTACATATCCAGCGGCCATGCCTGTTCCGTGGCAATTAATGGCTCGCTCTGGCATGCTGCAATTGTTCATGGTGGTTTATGTCAGTGATATTTTGTCACTGGGCTATATTAGTGGACATGTACGCACTCAGGTGAGACGTTTACCGTTATTTACAGAAATGGTATGAAGCGGCAATGCCTGAAGATTTCTTGTATAAAAATAAAAAAAGTGTTTGCCACCGATGCCGTTCTTCCAAAGCTGCACAAGCAGCTTATAATGACTTGATGTTCTCCCTATTCATTGAGAGTTCAAGTCTCTGGAGCTGTCGCTTTGCTGTGCTTATTAAACACGCTTCTCATTTACCCTACCGTTGAGAGCTGGGAACAGAGTGTGTCATTTCTTCTGTAACGCAGGACTGTTCGCCCTGTATTTTTTTCATTGGTCAACCCCTTACTGATTTTCTCCTGTCTGCCCTGTTTTTTCCCCCCTTATTTTCTTAATTTGCTGTAACAGGGCCTGTGGTGGTTGAAGGGTGGAGCTAGCATGGCGAACAGGTTGGGACTATATGGAGGGTTGATTGGACCATTTTGGTTTTAAAGGGTCATGAAACCCAAACAGATGTTTTTTTTAGATGTTAACAAATATATACAGTTTCCACAATTAAAAAAAATTATAGCACACATTATGCTAATTGTTAAGGGTAAAGTTTTTTTTTTCCAGCCATTTCGTTCCAGTTTCAAAACTAATTTTGAAGCAACATAATAAAATGAGGTATGTGTGTAAAAAACAAAAATAATTATTGGTAGTAGAGTACGCTACTACCCTGTCTACACTGGATGCAAGTGGCGTCTCAAAAGCAATATAACCATTATAATCCATGCTGCAGTCTATACTGGAAGTGTCCGTTGCAGCGCGTCACTTACACACTAAGGAAAGCTCAGATGGAGCGTTTGATGCATGGGAGTACGTAATGTCCGTTTGGAAGGTGTGTCCCACACAGGGAAGAGGCGGTCATGGATAGGGATGACTATTTAAAATATTTATTTTTGACAATGTACTAGTAAACATTAAAACTCTACTCCAGGATCTCTCTCCACAATTGCTATCTTTTTAGCCTGACAGGGAAATAATACACCACATGCTTGAGTTTGTCCGCCGCCTTTTTTATTTCACAGTGCAACTAGTCCTGCCTACAGACATACCTATGCCAAAGTGCATTGCAGCAAAAGCTGAAATGTTTTCAACTTTTGGTCGCATGATGGAACTTCAGAAACCCTTGTGTTTTCTCTCTCTATCCTTCCAACACACCATCCTCTTTGAAATCAAACTGTTTTGTTTTTGTTTCCTCTCACATTTTGATGTTCAGCCAGCTCTATCGTGAATGACAGTGAGCTGTTGTGCTTGACCCCCTCCCCACCCACTACCATCCCTCCTTTTTACATCTTTTCATTTCTTTTCCCTTTAATACACTTTTTTAGGGCATTTATCAAATGTGGTCTATCATGTAGTGTCCTACGAGATGACAATACGACTCGAGTGGTTTAATCCATGTCTTCTGAAGTGGGTGAACTTTGGGTGAGAAACAGACATTGATTTAAGTCCTTATTATCTACTTTAAAGCTGCTATCCTGATTACTCAAAGTATACAGTATTTTTCTGTTTTATTTCTTAAGTGGAGGAAGTTTACCAAGAATAAGGTTTTCAGGGTGCACTTCAAACGTGTTATTAAAAATATTTATTTTTTTGTAGTTTATCGGTCTGATCACTTCATCCCAGATTTTTTTTAAATTATGGGCACAAAAACAGTGTGGGTATAAATCAGTCTTATGTACTCTAAACTTCGACTACTTCCTTTTTACAAAACTATTATATTGTCTTTGATTTAACTGTAGGGAGGCCTCATATTCAATACAACAACAAGATAAAAATTACTTTTTTATATAACATTGGTTGTACAGAGGCACACTAATATTCAAAACAACAGCACTCTTCCTTGTGTGATATTGCTTAAATATTAGAATTATGAAATTGGGGGCCTGGGTAGCTCAGCAAGTGAAGATGCTGACTACTACCACACCTGGAGTCACAAGTTTGAATCCGAGGTGTGCTGAGTGACTCCAGTCAGGCTTCTGGCCCGGTTGCTAGGGTGGGTAGAGTCACGTTGGGTTAACCACCTCGTGGTTGCTATAATGTGTGGTTCTCGCTCTTGCTGGGGTGCGTGGTGAGTTGTGCGTGGATGCCGCGGAGAATAGCGTGAAGCCTCCACACACACAATGCCTCTGCGGTAACGCGCTCAACAAGCCACGTGATAAGATGCGCGGATTGACGGTCTCAGATGTGGAGGCAACTGAGATTTGTCCTCCGGATTGAGGCGAGTCACTACGCCACCATGAGGACTTAGAGTGCATTGGGAATTGGGCATTCCAAATTGGGGAGAAAAAAAAAGAATTATGAAATTAAAATCTGTCATTATGATAAACTGGCAAGAAAAATAATAATTAGAAAACATTGTTTCATTAGCTGGACATGTATTACCTTAGTATTCAACAATCACTGTGTATATGCCAAACATTTGCTATTATTTTAATAAAAATCAAGTACATTATGACAAAAATTACATATTGCCAGATGGACATAAACCAGAATGAACTGCCCTAAATACTGAAACATGTTATGACATGACTGACATCCTGTGGTGTCACCAGACGAATGCTGCACGCTCACGGAGCATGCGCACGCCGAAGCGCTGCCACTCTTGCTGGTGAATCCACAGCTCCTGTGTGGTGTCTAAACATGCCAGCACTGCTCCACCCTTCCATGCGATGACACGAGCATCCATGTCCTGTGAGGAACATCGTACTTATTTACTTTAACTGAGTTTAACTGAACGATTTTCAATTATTTGTTCACAGCATCATCCTTCAAAAACTATGTTTCCATCCATGTTACAAATTTAATTTGTGCAAAAAATCTGAATAATCGCAAAAACAATTTGCGAATTAAGCAGTGTTTCTATCCCATGTGTTCAAGAAAACAAAATCATCACTTCTGGGGAAACTGCCACAAAATAGAAAAAAAAAAATGGACGTTGAAGCCACTGTGGCTCTTGTAATAAATGACTTGCGGATTAGAATGCATAGACAACTTGAAAGCGTGTCATGCAGTTCTGGGAGGTAATAGTAGCCAATCGTTTTGATGACAGGCTTTGGCATATCAGAATAACAAAAGCAACATTTGAGATCTTATGTGATGATACTGATGACAGGACTGGGTATTGAAACGGATTTCCCGATCGATTCAATTCTGATTCACAAGCTTTATATACCCACATGACTTGATATCTATCGGTTACAATGTCCAGTTTGCTTGCATATGAAAGAAATTCTCTTTCAACTAATGCTGTGAATTATAAACAGAATTTCTACTCTTCTAGGTAACACTTCTAGGTACATTTTCAAAATTTTAAATTTACAAATTATATTTTAATTAGTTTTTATCATATTGGTCACGTAACTTTTGAAAACTGTTAATTCAGTGTATTACATCAATAAATATCTTGAAATTACATGTCATTTTTTTAGCATGTTTATTGTTTACATGCATTTACATGGATATGTAGAACAAGTGATAAATCCTACTGTCTCTTTAAGACTACTGTCATCAGCCAGTGAGCGCATATTAATGCGAGTGGAGTCGCACAGTTTCTTTAGCACATCCGTACTATGTGTGATTAGAAGTAAATGTTTATGTTGTTTTTAATCAAAAACTGACTGTAAAGAACAAAGGGCATTAAAAGAAACGTTATTCAATGACAAATGGACTGCATGGATCTCGTCTTTGGACACACATTACGCGGAGCGGGTCAAAGCAAACTTATTCTCAACATGCAGTGAAAGGATCTCTGTGCTACACGTATTCACCACTATACTACTCAATCACTAGTGAGTGAAATCTGAAAGTTTACCAGGCAGTGGCTCATCACAGACATTTTAGTCACATTGTGTGAAATTTGGTAACACATGCAAGAGATATAATCGATTGATCCTGGGATTTAAGAATCGATAACGAGATTGTTCAAACAAAATCGTGATGCATCAGAAAATCTATATTTTTACCCAGTCCCAACTGATGAGATTCTGAGTGAATTATGTATTCTCATAACTTTTTTGATGTGCATCTATTGTATATTCCTATAAATTCTATAGGAATATATTCAATAAATGTGTTTCCATCACAGTTTATGCACATTTATTAGCATCTTGGTTTTTCCAACCAGCATTTTTTATACAATATCCCAAAATTCACAAAGCTACATGGATGGAAACCCAGCTAATGTTATGGACTCTGATGTGTCTGCTCTGTTTCATCATTTATCCTTACCTTTGGTCGTGTGATGACATCAACATTCTCCACCAGACAGCGGAAGGACGGAGGCATCTTATTGAGGATGCGATGCTGCAGAAACTCCTGAGCTCCGTGAAACAACAGCCCGCCACCCACCACCAGAATACAGCTGTACATCTTACGCTTGCTTTCATCGGACGCTGTCAAAACACACACCCAATTTGACACCATGATACAAATAAGTAAACAAATAATAAAACAAGGAACGTTGATAATCAGATGCAAGTAGGTGAGTCTCACAAATATGTATGCAGGTCTTATTTCACCACAAAATCAAAAGAAAGAAAAAATATAGATATTTTGCATTAAGAAAATGATGACTATTATGAAAACTCCATAGATGAAAAAAATATTCTCATTACTCTAATACAATCATTTAAAATCCTTGTTGCATTACAGTAATGAAACCTGTAATGCCATCTTAATGGTCATAAAATATACTACATTATCTTAAATATAATGTATTTTTTCTTTTGATTTTAGGGGTGAAATATTTACTGGTCCGGTTCTTTACAGGTTTGGTTAGATTCAGCCGTGTGTCAGTAAATGTAAGTTCAGTATTTACAGCAGCAGTCGATGCTGTGCAAGATGGCTTTATCCATGCCAAGT
The DNA here is from genome assembly GCF_019703515.2 of Myxocyprinus asiaticus. NCBI lineage: Eukaryota > Metazoa > Chordata > Actinopteri > Cypriniformes > Catostomidae > Myxocyprinus > Myxocyprinus asiaticus. The sequence goes on from NC_059376.1 coordinate 3,574,837, forward strand.
GCTTTCCCCTCAAAATGACTCATGGCCGTTTTCCTGGACATCAGAGCTGAGGGTGTTTCATCTGTATCTGCTCCAGTGATCAGGCACTCGCCTGCAGTGTGACCCAACTCCACATCCTGAACGAGAGTTCCCTTTTCAGATGGGTCACTGGTAGATTCACCCTCAAAACCAGCAGCCTTAGGGAATGACTTTCTGTCTGCTATGCCTTTAGAAGACTGTGAAAAGACATATACACCATTCCTCACATTGTTTGAACATGCAGACAATATAAAAAAAACTACACAAATTGACAACTGCATATACAAACATTTTATTAAATATATAACTGCATGCCCCCAATTACAAGTCCTAGCTATAACTATACTAAACAAAAATACTAAAGTCAAACAAATATATTATTTATCTATAATGAAGTACACATAACACAGTAACAGGTCTTGCTTCATTTCAAGTTGGACATGACTAAAGGAATTATGCAGATCAGGCAACAGCACAAACAACACGGAGGCAAAATCTGTGCTAAACGCAATTTGCGCGTGCAGTTCTAATCTCGCGGTCTGATATAGCAGAGGACAGCAGACCCATGCAATCTGAAAAACTCTGCTGGGACTGTACAGCATCACTCCATTACTGTGACCCAGAAACCTGAAAATCCCTTTACATAGGCTCGTGCCAAACTCCCATGAAAATATAAACAAACAAATATAAACTTTGATAGTGAATGCAAAGTGCTCCGGTTTCACTTTAATTTAACGATTGTGTGATGGAAAATGTTCCTGGTCATAGTGGGCTCATACACGCAGTGTTAGTAATATATCATGTTTTTTTATTTTTATTTAAAAAATATACGAGTTCCAAAAACAACAGTGAAAATGTAAAATTTACCAAAACTAAAGTTGATCAAAAAGAGAGACATTTTAATTAAGAAATTTTTTGATATTTGAAACATTATTTTGCATGTCATTGAGTTTTTAAAGCCTTAAAAGGAAATCATATATCCCTATTTTATTTATATTTTTAATCAAATACAGTGTTTAAAAATGACTTAAGGTATATGAAGCTTTCATGCACCTTAAGAAATATGAAAATTTGTAAGATAATTAATCTTGAAAGCCCTAAAACAGACAACTAATCATCATAATCGCAATTATTTGTTTGACAATTAATGGTCAGCCAAATTTCATAATCGTGACAGACCTATATGGCAGGATATAACACTCTTTTCCATCATTTGATCATTATTTTAAGAAATATTGCTAATGATCAGTGTTCATCTCAACGCAATTACTGGCAAAAAAATTTTTTATTTTATTTTGCTAATGATAACTAATACGATGATTTTAATTAAAACATACTATTGACGAAAATATGATGAGAAAAAAAAATGATACCACAAGATATTAACTGTGCAAAAACAGAAGAGGAAATATTCTAGAGTGTTCTAGTGTAAATCTGTTTTTATAAAAGAAACATTAACACATTAATGGATTCATATCTATCTATCTCTGTATATGTGTGTGTGTGTGTGTGTGTGTGTGTGTGTGTATATATATATATATATATATATATATATATATATATATATATATATATATATATATATATATACACAGGTGCATCTCAATAAATTAGAATATCGTGGAAAAGTTCATTTATTTCAGTAATTCAACTCAAATTGTGAAACCCGTGTATTAAATAAATTCAATGCACACAGACTGAAGTAGTTTAAGTCTTTGGTTCTTTTAATTGTGATGATTTTGGCTCACATTTAACAAAAACCCACCAATTCACTATCTCAAAAAATTAGAATACATCATAAGACCAATAAAAAAAAAATTTTTAGTGAATTGTTGGCCTTCTGGAAAGTATGTTCATTGACTGTATATGTACTCAATACTTGGTAGGGGCTCCTTTTGCCTTAATTACTGCCTCAATTCGGCGTGGCATGGAGGTGATCAGTTTGTGGCACTGCTGAGGTGGTATGGAAGCCCAGGTTTCTTTGACAGTGGCCTTCAGCTCATCTGCATTTTTTGGTCTCTTGTTTCTCATTTTCCTCTTGACAATACCCCATAGATTCTCTATGGGGTTCAGGTCTGGTGAGTTTGCTGGCCAGTCAAGCACACCAACACCATGGTCATTTAACCAACTTTTGGTGCTTTTGGCAGTGTGGGCAGGTGCCAAATCCTGCTGGAAAATGAAATCAGCATCTTTAAAAAGCTGGTCAGCAGAAGGAAGCATGAAATGCTCCAAAATTTCTTGGTAAACGGGTGCAGTGACTTTGGTTTTCAAAAAACACAATGGACCAACACCAGCAGATGACATTGCACCCCAAATCATCACAGACTGTGGAAACTTAACACTGGACTTCAAGGAACTTGGGCTATGAGCTTCTCCACCCTTCCTCCAGACTCTAGGACCTTGGTTTCCAAATGAAATACAAAACTTGCTCTCATCTGAAAAGAGGACTTTGGACCACTGGGCAACAGTCCAGTTCTTCTTCTCTTTAGCCCAGGTAAGACACCTCTGACAATGTCTGTGGTTCAGGAGTGGCTTAACAAGAGGAATACGAAAACTGTAGCCAAATTCCTTGACACGTCTGTGTGTGGTGGCTCTTGATGCCTTGACCCCAGCCTCAGTCCATTCCTTGTGAAGTTCACCCAAATTCTTGAATCGATTTTGCTTGACAATCCTCATAAGGCTGCGGTTCTCTCGGTTGGTTGTGCATCTTTTTCTTCCACACTTTTTCCTTCCACTCAACTTTCTGTTAACATGCTTGGATACAGCACTCTGTGAACAGCCAGCTTCTTTGGCAATGAATGTTTGTGGCTTACCCTCCTTGTGAAGGGTGTCAATGATTGTCTTCTGGACAACTGTCAGATCAGCAGTCTTCCCCATGATTGTGTAGCCTAGTGAACCAAACTGAGAGACCATTTTGAAGGCTCAGGAAACCTTTGCAGGTGTTTTGAGTTGATTAGCTGATTGGCATGTCACCATATTCTAATTTTTTGAGATAGGTGGGTTTTTGTTAAATGTGAGCCAAAATCATCACAATTAAAAGAACCAAAGACTTAAACTACTTCAGTCTGTGTGCACTGAATTTATTTAATACACGAGTTTCACAATTTGAGTTGAATTACTGAAATAAATGAACTTTTCCACGACATTCTAATTTATTGAGATGCACCTGTATATATACACACACACACATACATACACACAGTATTGTGCAAAAGTTTTAGGCACTTTATATCTTATAGGTTATTTATATCTTCAGCTTTAGTGTGTCAATAGAAAAAATACATTTTAGACTCCCAAACATTACTTTTGCAAATAGAAAAGATTAGAATAGAAGAACAGGGTGCCCTGTAAGAGATGGCTTTGCCCCCACAGAGCCCCCCACTGATCATCGAGTCAGTCTGGGATTACATGAAGAGACAGAAGCAATTGAGACAGCCTAAATAGAAGAATGGTGGTGAATTCTCCAAGAAGTTTGGTACATCCTATCTGCCAACAACCAAGAAAAACTGTGTCCAGGTGTACCTAGGAGAATTGGGGCTGTTTTAAAGGCAAAGGTGGCCACACCAAATATTGATTTAGCTTTTTTATGTTTACTGGACTTTGTATGATGTTAACTGATTAATGAAAACTATTTATGGCATCATTTTTGAAAACATCCTCACTATGCAACATTTTTCACAAGTGCCTAAAACTTTTGCACAGTACTGTATGTATGTATGTATGTATGTATGTATGTATGTATGTGTGTATATATACACTATATTGCCAAAAGTATTCCCTCATCTGCCTTTAGACGCATATGAACTTAAGTGACATCCCATTCTTAATCCATAGGGTTTAATATGACGTCGGCCCACCCTTTGCAGCTATAACAGCTTCAACTCTTCTGGGAAGGCTTTCCACAAGGTTTAGGAGTGTGTTTATGGGAATTTTTGACCATTCTTCCAGAAGCGCATTTGTGAAGTCAGACACTGATGTTGGATGAGAAGGCCTGGCTCGCAGTCTTCGCTCTAATTCATCCCAAAGGTGCTCTATCGGGTTGAGGTCAGGACTCTGTGCAGGCCAGTCAAGTTCTTCCACACCAAACTCGCTCATCCATGTCTTTATGGACCTTGCTTTGTGCACTGGTGCGCAGTCATGTTGGAACAGGAAGGGGCCATCCCCAAACTGTTCCCACAAAGTTGGGAGCATGGAATTGTCCAAAATCTCTTGGTATGCTGAAGCATTCAGTGTTCCTTTCACTGGAACTAAGGGGCCAAGCCCAGCTCCTGAAAAACAACCCCACACCATAATCCCCCCTCCACCAAACTTCACAGTTGGCACAATGCAGTCAGACAAGTACCGTTCTCCTGGCAACCGCCAAACCCAGACTCATCCATCAGATTGCCAGATGGAGAAGCGTGATTTGTCACTCCAGAGAACGCATCTCCACTGCTCTAGAGTCCAGTGACGGCGTGCTTTACACCACTGCATCCGACGCTTTGCATTGCACTTGGTGATGTATGGCTTGGATGCAGCTGCTCGGCCATGGAAACCCATTCCATGAAGCTCTCTACGCACTGTTCTTGAGCTAATCTGAAGGCCACATGAACTTTGGAGGTCTTTAGCGATTGACTCTGCAGAAAGTTGGCGACCTCTGCGCACTATGCGCCTCAGCATCCACTGACCCCGCTCTGTCATTTTACGTGGCCTACCACTTCGTGGCTGAGTTGCTGTCATTTCCAATCGCTTCCACTTTGTTATAATACCACTGACAGTTGACTGTGGAATATTTAGTAGCGAGGAAATTTCACGACTGGACTTGTTGCACAGGTGGCATCCTATCACAGTACCACGCTGGAATTCACTGAGCTCCTGAGAGCGGCCCATTCTTTCACAAATGTTTGTAGAAGCAGTCTGCATGCCTAGATGCTTCATTTTATACACCTGTGGCCATGGAAGTGATTGGAACACCTGAATTCAATTATTTGGATGGGTGAGTGAATACTTTTGGCAATATAGTGTATCTCTCTCTGAGGTGTGGACTCGGTCGCGTGACTTGGACTTGACTCGGACTCGAGTCACAAATTTGATGACTCGCCACTCGACTCGATAGAATCAAAAAAGACTTGAGACTCGACTTAGACAGCAATGACTTGCAACTTGACTTGGACTTGAGCCCTCTGACTTGGAAAGACTTATACTTTCTAAAACCAAAGATAAGAGTTGTACATTTAAAAAATCTTCAGTAAATCAACTATTCATTTCCCAAATAAAAGATTCATTTGATTTTCAAATCTGCATTTCAACGGTCCATATTCAGCCAATCAGACAGCCAACCAATCAGCTTCCACAAAAGCTGGACCAAGTTTGAAGACCACGGCGTGCATTTAAGGACAAGGACACAGCAAAAATGATACCAAAGGTGATATCATTTGGATATAAAAAATACAGCGTCAAAGGCAACAAAAGGATTGCAACATGTAGAACCTGTGGCTCCAAAATTACAGACACCTCATCGACAACGTCCAATTTTGTGAGGCATCTGAAAACCCACAGACAGAGGTAAGTTGTTAACTGATATACGTCAGCTGTTAGTAACATACATGTCTATGGCAGCGCATGGCGGATTTACAGGCTAACAAAGTCTGCATATCGAACCGCAAACTATTTTTACTGCGGTCAGTAGCATTTAACGTGCTATAGCAATTGGTGTAATTGGCAAAATCTACCCATGTCGACCGGTTTATTATTATGCCGTTGTATGACCTCGATAAATGAACACCATTTATTGTGACCACACACACGTTGCTGACTTTTTGAGCATAATTGGTTAGAACGTGCATGTAAACACACTCATTCTTTTGCGGACACGCTGGTCCTCTGTCACGCGTTTGGCTATATTTATTTGATTATATTGGTTATGGTTCTAAAAATCACAAAACCGATCCTTTACTCTGTTCGCAGCCCTTTACAGTATATCACTCGTGTATGCAACTTAAATGTCTGTAATTAGCCACTGCCTGGTAATATTTCAGATTTCACTCACCAGTTCAGCGTCCTTTCACTGCGTGTTTAGAGTAAAAGTTTGGTTTGCATTAATGTGTGTCCAAAGATAAGATCCATGTGTCATCTTTATATATATATATATATATATATATATATATATATATATATATATATATATTTATACACATATACATGCAGTGTGTGTGTATGTATCTATCTGTGTGCATGTGGAATTATGACATATGTATCGTGATACCACGTAATTCAATTTTACGTTCTAGTAATGATTTTAGAATGATTGTAAATGTATTTTGACTTGGTTCTAAATGTTGCACAGAAAAGATGTGCATCTTTTTTAAAGATACAGAACCGTGCTGGTCATGCGAGTAGTCTGCACGGCTTCATTATTACGATCTACTTGCCAAATAAATAAATATATGGACATGATATGTAGATTAGAGTTTAAAATAGAGCCATGTAATAATGTTTATTATCCTACTTTTTAAAATACTTATTTTAAACTAGTCCAAATTGATTTGATATGTATTTATTCTGAATATTGTCATTCATAGAAATTGAATTAATCTCTGCTTTGTATTATCTTTATCATGCACAGGTTTGAAGAATACCAGATTAACAAAAGCATCCCAAATGATCCACAGCAACCTTCAGTCTCACAGTTCATAGAAACCCATGTTGGGCAGTACAGTGCCAGTCATCCACCTCAGAAAGCTAGAACCAATTCAATCGTGTCTGACTTAGTTATTGATTGCAACCTACCTCTGTCTATTGTGGAAAACAAGAGTTTTCGTCACTTTCTCTCAGTGGTACACCCCAGTGTGTCACAAAACAGTGGCCTCAAAAGTAGAAAACCTTGCTGTGGAGCGATGCAACAAGCTAAAAACTGCATTAAGCAACACAAAAAAACATATGTCACAGTGGATATTTGGTCCAACAGAAAAATGAGGGGGTAACTTGGAGTAACTGTACACTTCGAGGCAACTGATGAGAGTATTAAGCTTAATTCTAATTTACTGGTCTGCATCCGTTTCAAAGGCCCACACACTGGTGAAAGAATCAGTGAGCAATTTGAGGCCATCTGTGATGATTTTAACATTAAAGATAAATTAGACTATATTATTAGTGATAATGCCACCAACATGAAGAAAGCCTTCACTGTGTGCTTCCCCACTGAACAAGAACAAGACACACATGATGAGGACCAACTTGATGATCCACAGCTCTGGAATGATCTAAGCCAAGAGGAGCAGCAATCCCTGGATGCTGCTGTGGCAAGAAAACGGCGTCTTCAGTGTTTCGCCCACACTCTTCAACTGGTGGTGGGGGATGGCTTGAAAGAATCATATGTCGTCGCGTTCTCTCTCAAAATTATAAAAAATCAGCTCATTGCTTCACACAAGCACAACATTCAAAGAAGTTTTTCAGTCTGAATTTGGGGATAGGAGCATTCCAGCTGCTGTTAACACTGAGACAGGTACAGGCAGTAATTGAGTGTGATCATCCAAAGGTCAGTTGTGTTCTGGAAAAGTCTGAACATAAGGAGCTGTTGTTCACAACAAGGGAGTGGAATCAGTTGAAGGAGTTGGTGGACATCCTGACGCCATTTGCAGAGGCAACAGATTTGACCCGGGGGAGAGGATGGTTACCATCAGCTCTGTTGTTCCCTCTGTTCTTGCTCTGAATCACTGAATTATATCAGGTCTGTTTCCTAAGCAACCTGGTCAGAATTCTGCAGGCATCCCTGACCAACAGATTTCATGGAATCTTCATCAGTGTGAAAATGGCAAGCACAAAAGATGGGACTACTGTGCCTTTTTCAGACCCAGTATACCTCAAAGCAGCTGTCTTGGATCCAAATTTTTCTTTGTAGTGGGTGGTGCACCATGTGCTTGTCAACCCAGAAGTCAAGGAAGTGGTTACACAAGGAGTGAAGGGTAAATAAATATTATCATGATTAATTATTTTTTCTCCCATGGCACACATTAAATGATTGAAACAATAATATATTTTTAGTTTAACTTACTGCATCATTAGCAACACTGTAATAGTTGCCTGTTGCGGTGTTCATCCTTTGCCAGAGTTGATCTTGCAAGATGCTGTTGAGGATGTAAGGGCTGCTTCATGGATTGAGCATGAAGAGCAAGAGGGTCAGCAGCCTGAACAGGAGGAGGGACTGTTTGTAGCATATTGTAAGAGACCAAGGAAGTCCATTGGGACCACTCCAGCACAAGAGCTAAGTCACTACCTTGACATTTCTGAAGGACAGAACGCTCTCTTGTTTTGGGCTATAAACATGAAAACACTTCCTGCACTATTTCGAGTGGCCATCAGGGTCTTGGCAGCCATGGAGGCATCATTTTGTTGGGCCTCATGTATTCAGATAGAAGGCAAAGGCAGAGGCAGGACTAACACAGTCATAAAACATAAAACTCAGGCCCACATACCAAGTCATAAATCTTACTGATAAAAACTGCGCCAAAATCAAACAAAGGGAGTCCAAAACAGACTACAAATCCCATGAAGCCTTGCTCACTAAAGGATAGAACTCTCAACTTCTATTGGATGAGGCACACGACAGAACGCACCTCAACCATGACATCATCAGGAGTAGAAATACCTCTGAAATGCTTCCGGGATTTGCTTCCAGCAACTTTGCTCGCCGTGTGTAGACGCAGCTCATCGCTGCTATCAGGTGTAGCCTCGTGGCACAAGGAAGTAACGTCCGACTTGAAACTGTGGCCATACAATCTCCATCTCGCTGGACGAGTTGAGATTACTCTGTGTTCAACCGAACACTCTAACGGATCCGAAGGAGACCGCCGAGCAATCCGCATCTTCATCCGTTTGCCTGCAGAAGTGAAGAGAGAAAAGATTTCTCTTCCATCTTCAATCAAGTTGACATCGCTGATTTCTCCGCCAGCCCGCCGAGAATCAGCAGCCGTACCGCCCGCCGACAGAGCGAGGAAACGGCCTCCCGTCATCACCCGAGCCTCGAGGATCCGAGCCGGAGTAAATGGACGGATGAACACACATTCTACCTGTGTCCTCATGCAATTCAAGTAAGAGGTTTACGTCTGGGCAGAGATAGAATATTATAGTGTGTTATTCTTGTGTATCAACATTATTGCTTGTACAGTTTACGGACCGCTGTGTCCACTCATTGCGATTAATACTCGAGGTATTAATTATCACGTATGAGATTTGCTGTGTTGCAGTCCAACCACATTGGACTGTTGTGCATTTCCGCCATCGCGGGTGAGACAGGCACACTGAGTTTATCCATTAAAGAATCAAAGACCGCGGGACGGTTTACGAGTCTCTGAGTGATAAACTAAAAGCTGCTTTCTCTCCCACGATCGCAGAATCGGCTTTGGGGCTGTCACTTTATTCTCTCTCTCTCTCGTACTAAACACACACATGCGCACATGCGACCCCTCACAAACATTCTCGCACATATTTTTGGCTAGTAGATAGCTTCGTGATAAAGCTCAACTTCGTCCCTAAGCTATCGTATAAGTGGATACACGCAGTAAACCGGTAGATGCAATTGACTGTTTCTCTCCGCCCACATTCGCGGCCATATTCTCTGGCCAGAAGTCTCACGTGACATACTCTCCACGAGAGTCACGTCCGCCATTTTGTGCGCATCCCCCCTTACACACACACACGCTCTCACACACACACCCTCATGTGTTATAGGATTATTTTGATTTCCATATCTAATCATGTCACTGTTTAGTTTGTAGTTTTAAGTCGGAAGTTTACTGACTGCATTGTATTAATTATTAATTGATATTACTGCATAAATAATCTTTGTTATATTTCAAAGAAAAGTGTTTTGGTTTGTTTTGCATATACCTGTGTCACATGCTGATGGGATGTCAGTGCTCGGATTCAAGCCTTCATTCATTGTTTTTTTTTTTTTTTTTTTTCGAAAATCGATATGCTTCGGATGCCGATTTTCCTAAGAAAACAATCTAATATTGAGATTGTTATACTATCTGGTTATTAGTCCCTGATTCCAGGGTGGTGCCCCAGCAATATTAATCCTTATTAATATTCTATTGATTTTTGATAATTGATAATTATCTTTGATGATTGTTGAATTTGAAGGATCAATAAGCTAGTGTTAATTTTAATTAATGTTTCATCAATGTTAATGATTAGTGATTATCTTTGATAATTGTTGATTTAAAGGATTAAAAAAAGCTAACATTGATTCTCATCAATGTTCTATTGATTTTAATAATAAATAATTATCTTTGATAATTATTAATTATTGCTAATAACCAAACCCGCTCCTAAACGTAGCGCACTACATTTACTGGAGCCCCATACGCCACAAATGACTGACAGACTTTTGGCCAATTTGATCTTTTGCAAGTGCAATGCATCATAAGGCCCAAAGAGAAGAACAGTTACCCACAATAACTCAAACATTCACTCAGTGACTCACATTTACACTCTCTTTCCCTCTCTCAAATCTAAAGTATGGTACGTAGCAGCAGCAGTTCTATATGACTGTCTATCTGGGTTATTCTGTATCCATGTTTCTGCCTTCTCTTGCACACACACACACACAAACATATATGTAAACACATACACACAGACACACACTCGTAAAGTGTGGTAACGGTTGTTTTGTTCTGCAACTATATTTCCTCTCGCATGTTTTTCTTAATCCATTTTCTTGAGGTACCAATAACATAATTGTTCTAGGGGTTAGATATAAAAACACCCACTGACACATTCTCTCTCACACACATGCAAAGTGTGTAGCAGTTGTGCTATTTTTATAGAAATATTTTGTCTTTTTTTTTTTTTTTAACTCTAACCAATAAAAAAAAGTTTTTTTCACTCCTTTTCCTTAAGTTTGTCACACTTGAAACTTTCAAGCACATCCTAAGGAAAACAAATTGAACTGAGATAGATGGGTGCGCTTAGCGAAAAATAGTCTATACTGCATCTCAAATGAAGTTAAACTGTGAAGTGATGAACATTTTAAAAGCTTTCTGGATAAAATTTTTTATAAATTTACTATAGTAATTAATAGTCTGACACTAATGACTTGTTTAAGACTTGAAGCTAAAAGTTGAGGACTTGTAAATTGACTTGGATTTGCCTGCCTTGACTTGGGACTTAAATGCAATGACTTGAGACTTACTTGTGACTTGGAAAACAATGACTTGGTCCCACCTCTGATATATACACACACACATACACTGGCAGCCAAAAGTTTGGAATAATGTATAGATTTTGCTCTTATGTAAAGAAATTGGTACTTTTATTCACCAAAGTGGCATTCAACTGATCACAAGTCAGGACATTAATAACGTTAAACTATTTCAAAGAGTTCTCAGCAAAAAATCCTCCATGTGCAGCAATGACAGTTTTGCAGATCCTTGGCATTCTAGCTGTCAGTTTGTCCAGATACTCAGTGACATTTCACCCCATGCTTCCTGCAGCACTTGCCATAGATGTGGCTGTCTTTTCGGGAACTTCTCATGCACCTTACAGTCTAGCTGATCCCACAAAATCTCAATGGGTTAAGATCCATCACACTCTTTTCCAATTATCTGTTGACAAATGTCTGTTTCTTTGCCCATTCTAACCTTTTCTTTTTCAACAGTGGAAATGGGACAGGTCTAGATTTGATAAAAAATGACTTTTTTTCAAATAGTGATGGTGCTGTTTTTTACATCAGTAATGTCCTGACTATACTTTGCGATCAGCTGAATGCCAGCTAAATCTGTACATTATTCCAAACTTTTGGCTGCCAGTGTGTAATATATATATATATATAAAATAAGAGGGAGAGATTGTGTAGTGCCTGGTCTTGTTTGCTTTGGGTGGTCAACAGGAAGTGCTCATCATGTGGATCTTCAGCGTCTCCTTGAGAACGGTGCTGTAGTGATGTCATCTTCTGCCCCACAATTCCAAACGCAGCAGGGTAAAATAATGCCATGGGAGCCTTTCAAATTTTAGAGTAATGATTAAACGCGTGAAACAAGCACTAATGACACAAAACTATCTGATGTATGTGTACCTGCAGTTTCTCATCTCCTAACCGTAACTGATACAGCAGTACAGGGCAATCAGGGAAACGTGTGCGAAACTCATGATCCTGTAGCCCAGAAATATCCTGCACAAATCAATAATGCTTTAGGTTACACTGCACATTAGAAAATAATATGCTAGTAATATCACAGCAATTACATCATTCATTTCATAACACAGTAGGGCTGCAAAATAATGGTGAAAATGATAATCATGATTATTCTGTCATTTGAAAACTTATTACAAGGCTGCACAATTTAAAAAAAGTATTTTTTTTATTTTTTTTTATTTTTTTATTTTTTACTGTTGCCACTGCTTAGATATTGATTATAAAAGAACAAAACAGTAGCTCGCATGTTGAACAAATTGTTAGAACTTCAAACTAGCAAATGATTCCTTCTGACTAAAATTAAGTCACGTTTGCCCATTCTTTACTGCTAATAGCAACAGTTACTCTGTAGGGTGTTTATCCTGGCATCATCTTTTAAGATCCAATCTTTAAAATATTATTATTAACATTACATTCCCATACCCTATAGTAATATACAGTATAATAGTAATACGTTTCTGTAATAATTGGACTGAAAAATTGCTACAGTCTCAAGCGTTTATTTTGAAGGAAGAGAGTGTGTGTTGTTTTTGTGTGTTACCAGCAGTGATGACAATGACATTGTGCTCCTCTATCCATACATGGTGAAATGCTCCTATCTCCTCCTTGCTCCACACAACCCCGGTGCCATGGGGTTACTGTAGATTTGTTTACACAATTGTATTGGCCAATCATATTTGGAATTATACAAATGTGCAACTGAAGTAAATTTGGAGTGCTTTCTATATAACCCCAATTCAGAAAAAGTTGGGACAGTATGAAAAATGCTAATAAAAACAAAAAGGAGTGATTTGTAAATTATATTCACCCTTTGCTATATTGAAAGCACCACAACAATTATATGTTGTTTTACCTTGTGAATTTATTTATTTTTCTAATGTACAGTAATTTCAAATCAGATGATTTCAACACACTCCAAAAAAGTTGAGATAGGGACAATTTAAGATTAATAACAATTTGACGAGTTGAAATAACAAGGTGATGTGAAACAGGAGATGTTAAAAAGGTGAGGCAATTGTGTCATAGTACTGTATACTGTATAAGGAGCCTTCAAAAACAGCCTAGTCCTTCAAGAGCAAGCATCATTCGAAACTTGTCAATTTTCCAACAGATGCTTCAGCAAATAATCCAGCACATTAAGAACAATGTTTCCCAAAGACAAATTGGAAGAATTTTGGGTAATTCACCCTCTACAGTGCACAATATAAACTCTGCAAAAAAAAGAAACTTCCCTTTTTCAGGACACTATATTTTAAAGATAATTTTGTAAAAATCCAAATAACTTTACAGATCTTTATTGTAAAGGGTTTAAACAAGGTTTTCCATGCTTGTTCAGTAAATCATAAACAATTAATGAACATGCACCTGTGGAATGATCGTTAAGACACTAACAGCTTACAGACGGTAGGCAATTAACGTCACAGTTATAAAAACTTAGGACACTAAAGAGACCTTTCTACTGACTCTGAAAAACACCAAAAGAAAGATGCCCAGGGTCCCCTGAACGTGCCTTAGGCATGCTGCATGGTGGCATGAGGACTGCAGATGTGGCCAGGGCAATAAATTGCAATGTACATACTGTGAGACGCCTAAGACAGCGCTACAGGAAGACAGAAAGGACAGCTGATCTTCCTCGCAGTGGCAGACCACATGTAACAACACCTGCACAGGATCGGTATGTCCGAATGTCACACCTGCGGGACAGGTACAAGATGGTCAGACTGTCTGCAAAAGGCTGAGAGAGGCTGGACTGAGGGCTTGTAGGCCTGTTGTAATGCACGTCCTTACCAGACATCACCGGCAACAACGTCGCCTATGGGCACAAACCCAGCTTCGCTGGACCAGACAGGACTGGCAAAAAGTGCTCTTCACTGATGAGTCGCAGTTTTGTCTCACCAGGGGTGATGGTCGGACTCGCGTTTATCGTTGAAGGGATGAGCATTACACCGAGGCCTGTACTCTGGAGCGGGATCGATTTGGAGGTGGAGGGTCCATCATGGTCTGGGGTGGTGCATCACAGCATCATCGTACAACTTGTTGTCATTGCAGGCAATCTTAATGCTGTGCATTACAGGGAAGACATCCTCCTCCCTCATGTGGTACCCTTCCTGCAGGCTCATCCTGATGTTGGGTCTCATGTATTCAGATAGAAGACAAAGGCAGGCCTAACACAGTCGTAAAACCTGACTGAGGCCCACACACAGTCATAAATCTTAAAACCACGCCAAAATCAAACAAAGGGAGTCCAAAACAGACTACAAATCCCATGAAGCCTTGCTCACTAAAGGATCGAACTCTCAACTCCTATTGGATGAGGCACACAACAGAACGGCCCTCAACCATGACGTCATCAGGAGTAGAAATACCTCTGAGATCCTTCCGGGCATTGCTTCCAGCAACTTTGTTCGCCGTGTGTAGACGCAGCTCATCGCTGCTCTCAGGTGTAGCCTTGTGGCACAAGGAAGTAACATCCGACTTGAAACTGTGGCCATACAATCTCCATCTCGCTGGACGAGTTGAGATTACTCTGTGTTCCACTGAACCGCATCTTCATCCGTTTGCCTGCAGAAGTGAAGAGAGAAAAGATTTCTCTTCCCACTTCAATCAAGTCGACGTCGCTGATTTCTCTGCCAGCCCGCCGAAAATCAGCAGCCGTACCGCCCGCCGACAGAGCGAGGAAACGGCCTCCCGTCATCACCTGAGCCTTGAGGAACCGAGTCGGAGTTAAAGGACGGATGAACACACATTCTACCTGCGTCCTCATGCGATTCAAGTAAGAGGTTTACGTCTGGGCAGAAATAGAATATTATAGTGTTTTGTTCTTGTGTATCAAGGTTATTGTTTGTACAGTTTACTGACCGCCGAGTCCGCTCATTGCTGCTAATAATACTCAAGGTATTACTGTAATGTACTGTTATCACGAATGATATCTGCTGTGTTGTAGTCCAACCACATTGGACTGTTGTGTATTTCCGCCATCGCGGGTGAGACCGGCATAGAGTTTATCCATTAAAGAATCAAAGACCGCGAGATGTTTTACGAGCCGTCCACCACGCCTCTGAGTGATAAACTAACAGCTGCTTTCTCTCCCACGATCGCGAAACCGGCTTTGGTGCCGCCACTTTATTCTCTCTCTCTCTCTCGTACTAACCACACACACACACGCGACCCCTCACAAATATTCTCGCACACACTTTTGGGTAGTAGATAACTTCGTGATAAAGCTCAGCTTTGTCCCTAAGTTATCATACAAGCGGAGACACGCGGTAAATGGGCAGACGCCATTAACCGGCTTCTCTCCGCCCACATTCGCGGCCATATTCTCTGTGTACTCTCCATGAGAGTCATGTCTGCCATTTTGTGCGCATCACTCCTTACACACACACCTTCCTCTCATGTGTTATAGGATTATTTTGGTTACCATATCTAATCATGTCACTGTTTAGTTTGTAGTTGTAAGTCGGAAGTTTATTGACTGCATTGTAGTGATTATTAATTGATATTACTGCATAAATAAACTTTGTTATATTTCAAAGAGAAGTGTTTTGGTTTGTTTTGCATACACCTGTGTCAAATGCTCGCAGGGGATGTCAGTGCTCGGATTCAAGCCTTCATTGTTTCCTTCTGAATGTTGATTTTCTTAAGAGAACAAATATTGAGACTGTTATACTGTCTGGTTATTAGTCCCTGATTCCAGGGTGGTGCCCCGGCGATATTAATCCTTATTAATATTCTATTGGTTTTGATAATTATCTCTGATGATTGTTGAATTTGAAGGATCAATAAGCTAGTGTTAATTCTAATCAATGTTCCATTGATTTTAATAATTAATGATTGTCTGATAATAATTGATATTCTATTGAATTTGATGGTTATCTTTGTTGATGTGAAGGACTAAAAGAGCTAACATTGATTCAAATCAATGTTCTATTGATTTTAATAATTGATAATTATCTTTGATAATTATTAATTATTGCTAATAACCAAACCCGCTCCTGAACGTAGCGCACTACATTTACTGGAGCCCCGTATGAGGTTTTAATGAGTTAGATTCTATTATTTAATTTAAATATTAATAACTAAAGAAATAATTATTAATTATTTCTGATAGTAACTGATCTAAACAACCATTAGAACCCACATCATAACTGGTGCCCCGTGTGAGGCATCCTACGTGCCAGTTTGTCACAGTGTGTATGCATAAGAATCCAAAGTAATAACTTGAATCATTACTTCAAAGTTTGGTTCTGTTTGACAATTGACTTCTCTCACGACTTGCCAAGCATAAGCCAGTGTGGTGTGAAAGTGCTCTTAAGAGTGAATTAGGGGTTGGCAAGTTTACGATAGTCTGCTCAAAGCCTGCTGTTGTTGTTATTTAACTCTAACACTTTCATCTAGATGTTACAGAGAGGTGCCATGTCACCTCATTGACATCCACCAAAGAGAAAATGCTGTGAAATTTACACAATACATAACAGTAGCCCGTAAGCCACAGTTTGAAGCCTCTCACCTGTGTGTTCATGTCAGCATTATTGCAACTGTAACACAACAAGCTATCAGAGCCTCTGTGTCTTAAGAATTTTTACTGCCCCAGTAAAATGAGTCGCCAATCGCCCCGCGTGACTGCAGCTGAATCTCCACAGAGGTCAGTCGACCCAGCACTGCAAGATGTGGTCGCTGCTGTCCTCCGTCTCTCCGTAGAGGAGAGAGATAACTTTAACGGCTACAATATTAGTCGTTGTGATGAAACATTGCAGGAACTAGTTGATTTTGTCAACAATCCGGTCGGGAAGCCAAAGAGCACAATCCCGGACCTAGTGGGCCAAATGTTCTTTCTTCATCACCGCAGAACCCAACTGCAAACCGCAGAGCACCAGGCCCAGCTCGCCCAGCTGCAGAGCAGCTACCAAGCGGTGCAGAGGGAGAATCTCAGCCTGCACCAAGAAGTTAGGTGCACCCAAGCTGAGAAAGTCCAGGCACAGGAAGATAATGCCCGGATAAAGGAGGAAAACGAAACCCTGCGCAGGCAGCTTCAAGCTGCCCAGCTAAAAGTCAGATCAGGTAAGTGCAGTTGAAATGCACAGCACAACATCTGACATAAAAGAGAACCCCCTCTTTAGCACTACGCGTAGAAATGTGCCCCTGAGAAACCCAGGGACACACGCTAGGAGCCGAGCTGCCCCTAGTGGTACAGTCCCTGACTTCGTCCTCCAAGACACCTTTCAAGTTCCTCCAGTGGCCCGCTGGTTGGATGCAGGTGCCCCTCCTTACAGTTGCCCCCCTCAGTCAGTTTTCAGTCACGCCACCTTGCGTTTCAAACCAACTGATTCCACACCACGGAGGGGGGAAGTTACTTCCAAGCCCAAAGTGGTGTAAGCGGCTCGAAGATCCCATTAGCCAGGGAGCTGTATGCAACCGGGGTCCACCCCCATGCATCGACTGGACTCATTCTCCACCACGAAGGGGAGAAAGTCGTCCTCATCGCTATAGCGATCCGAGTGACTATGGTGTTTCGGATGACTCGGACGACCCGTGGTCATACCGACACCAAGGCTTGCACATCCGACAAATCGAGTCCCTCACAGGGGACATAGAACGCTTTGACCCGAGTAATCAAGATTCAAACATCGACAATTATCTCAGAGAAATCGAAAACTGTCTGGTTGACTTGCCTTATGCTTCGTCGCATGAAAAACTCAAGCTCATATGGAAGACCACGGTAAGGAGTGTCCATGTGTTCATGGAAACGCTACCGACTGATACCTGAAACCGCTACTCAGCTCTGTGTAAAGCCCTACGCGAGGAGTATTCGCTGTACATCGACGAAGCCTCCGCTACCATAGCTGCTTTCACCATCACCCAGAAGAGGCATGAGCCTCTGCGTGAGTATTACAGACGCCTGAGAACCGCGTACTTCCAAGGAAGTAACACACCAGGTCTGGAGGAGGAACGGGCTTTCAAGTCTCTCTTCCTTCACAACCTCCACGAGTGCGTGCAATATGACGTCACAATGCACTGCAGAACGGGCAACCCCACCATGCAGGAAATCAGAAGGTATGTGCAACTAGCATGGGAGATACGCGTAGGCAACAAAACCAGGGGGGTGGTGACCAGACACACCCCCAGGGTCACGGCAGGCCAAAACAAAAAAAGTTTCGCTGGCTGAAAGGAAAAGCACGGTTCCAACGAAAACCCAAACAAGAAGGTGAGTGGGTAGACAAGATTTAAAACCCCCTGAGAGAACGAGATTTGAGAAAGGAAATGGAGGATAAGGAGATGCTTGACTGAGTTAGTAATGAAGCTTGACGTGCTCTGTTGTTCACCAGGTCCGCCAAACTCCTCAAAAGGAACACGGCGCTGAAACCCCGTCAGTATGACTAGACGATGTACCCCCTCCCGTTAATGCCAAAGTTTACTCTGTAGGTTGGGGAAAGGGGAAAATGGTCCAAGTTGCTCCCCAAAATAGTCACTCCTAACATGCCACGCCCTCCTTTTCTGACCTTCTTGGGCGATCTGTTACGGAAGGGCAACGCCTGACACATGGGTGCATCAGCTCCCATGCACTACTCGACACTGGTTCCGAAATAAGTCTAATGGGTTCCAACACCTTCGCAGAGGTGGCTAGAGCAAAGCTCTCCCTTGGCAAACTGTTACAGACAGAACTGCAGCATAAGCATCACAACCTACAAGCAAGATCGTCTTCTATCACAAAACGGGTGTGGATCGACATTACCTTTCAAGGGATGACGCTAGTACACCCTGTTTACATGTGTCCCATTAATACGGAACCACTGTTAATTGGCCAGGACTTACTGAACCGATTGGCCCCGCTCATTGACTGCCGTCGTGGACACATGTGGGCTCAGGTTGACATACCGAGACCACTTGGTCCAGAAAACAGTTCGCCAGCTTCAGATGGACAAGTTGACATCGTCCAAAAATCCAGCAGAGACGACGACTCCAAGAACAATTACAGGGCCTGGGTAAAACCCTTCAGGGTACTTTAGTCACTGTAAATTTGCACTCTGCTCTTATCAATAACACTTTGCATGCTTTAGGGACTTTGACAGAGAACACAACTTATGTGCGTATCGTTAGAGATCTAATGCAGGATCTCATCAGGGAAATTAGCTCCTCAGTCAACAGTCTGAGTGGTGGAAGGATTCCAGCTTACTTGGTCTC
The DNA here is from genome assembly GCF_019703515.2 of Myxocyprinus asiaticus. Taxonomy (NCBI): domain Eukaryota; kingdom Metazoa; phylum Chordata; class Actinopteri; order Cypriniformes; family Catostomidae; genus Myxocyprinus; species Myxocyprinus asiaticus. The sequence continues at coordinate 3,594,212 of NC_059376.1, forward strand.
CCTAGACCTTGTCGAACAAATCCTTAGATCTGCTACCATCTCCATTGTGCAACCTTGATATGACCCTCCAGCATGACAATGTCACCAACCATACTGCTCATTCTGTGCGCGATTTCCTGCAAGACAGGAATGTCAGTGTTCTGCCATTGCCAGCGAAGAGCCCGGATCTCAATCCCATTGAGCACATCTGGGACCTGTTGGATCGGAGGGTGAGGGCTAGGGCCATTCCCCCCAGAAATGTCCAGGAACTTGCAAAACACAGCTGTTGTGTTCTCCGGGCCAAAGAGGAAAAGGACCAGTGGGCCAGTGGTGTGTCAGTGCCCATGGCAAGGGTAACTCACACATCTGTGAGGGCACCATTAATGCAGACAGATATGTAAAAATTATGGAGCAGCATATACTGCCATCCAGCACCGTCTTTTCCAGGGACATCCCGGAATTTTCAGCAGGACAACTTCAAAGCACATACTGGCCGAATAAGCAGAGAGTGCGGGTGCTAGATTGGCCTGCCTGCAGTCCTGACCATCTCCAATTGAGAATGTGTGGCGCATTATTAAACGCATTAGATGGCAATGAAAACCCCATTCAATTGTGCAACTAAAGACCTACATAAATGGATGAATGGGGAAAATTCCACTTTCTAAACTTAAACTTGTGTCTTCAGTGCCCAAATGCTTTGTAACAGTTTCAAGCCTGTTACTAGGCTATGTTTTATAATGTAATTTTCTTCCTTAAAAAGAACACAGCTATAGCTTAATATGTGTTATTAGAAGAAATGTTTCACAGCCGTAAACACTCGACTGTCCCAACTTTTTTGGAACGTGTTGCAATCATCCGATTTAAAATTAATGTACATTTAAAAAACAAATGAAATTTACAGGGTAAAACATCATATAATGTGTAGTTGTAGAGCTTTCAATAGAGCAAAGGTTGATTATAATTTACTGGCTGATAATTTCTGTTTGCTAGCTCACTAATATCGCAGATGGTTATGTTTAATTAATCGTGAGAGGCAGAAATCGTGATCATGATTGAAATTCGATTAATTGTGCAGCCCTATAACACAGTAAATGCTTTTTATTTAGAAGTTGACACAAACCACAAGATCAGATTATTCATAACATGAAGTGATGAGCATGGCATCAGTGCAAAAACACATTCACATTATGAAACACTTAAGTTAAAATCTAGGAATACCGTGCTAATGTACTCATACTTGTTAAAATGCTCCAATACTAAAAATGGATACAACGCAACACACAACTGCATAGAGCTGCTGTTGTGTGAGAGGGCGCAAACACACAGACGCTCGAGTGTATGGAGCACACTTTCCTCTCTAGCAAATAACCTTGGGGAGATTGTTTATTTTAATTGATGTGAGTGGGTTCGTTCAAATATATGTTTCACTTAGTAATAAATGAAAATGTGCCAATGATTGCCCCTTAGTGACCTACATAAAAAAAAAAAGTTGACCCATTTTTGCTTATTACTTCATGGAACATAAACAGAACATGGGAAATGGCATATCATAACAGCAAGGCCTTTCGTGATTATTAAATCTTCTAATTACGGTATTTTGATCTAACAGTGGTTATTTGAGAAAATTATTATACACTTCAAATTCAATCACATTTTATCATTCAAAAGTTGGGATTTTAAGCAAATACAGTTTATAAAGGCCATGAACGGCGTGTTTGTGTATCTCATTCAAATGGTCTCAGACTTGCAACGCAGACCGTACTCAGAGCAGCTCCTGAGGAGCATGTGAAGATTACCCATTTCTGATGCACTGTGATGCACACACTGTCCACAAAGCGGAATGTAACTTTTTAAAATGCTGGGGTACCAGCCAGGAATTCTGTCATTTGTCACAAAATTGTCTGTAACTTGCAGTTTGATCACAGTTCATTATTGAATCATTAATGAATGGTAAATTAAGGAATGAGCGGTTTCCCCACAAAAGCAGCGTACTGAAGCATCACCTCCATTAACATCCATTCAAAAAGAACTGCTCCATTATATGTTTTGCTAATCTTGAAGGCTCCCCCTTGGTAGAGGGGTTCTGATGGCGTGAATTTGTGCTTTAGTGTGGTCACCTGATCCAAATGGCAAAATGACTCTTTGAGCTGTTGCAGCAGAACACAGTCGAGTCTGTTGTTGAGCTGACACTCTCTGTAGGGAAATCCAGCTCTCTGCATGAGCCAGAAGAAACATCGCGTCACATCAGAGCCTCCGTACGCAAGACACAACCTGCAGAAGACAAAAACACACGCAGTACAATAGATCACAGTGTTCTTCATGGTGATGCCGTTTATTGTGCTAGATGACAGTAGATTACACTCGTGAGTAGAACTGCAACAATTAAGCGAGAAAATCGATAATAATCAATAATGAAAATCATTGACAACAAATTTCTTTTTGAGAATCTGCACTGCGTTTACAGATGATTGTACTATATTAAACTGCATTTAATGCTGAATATAATGTATAATAATTAGTGCTGTCAGCGTTAACGCATTAATGCATGCAGTTAATTTAATATGTATAACACGTAAATTTTTCTTAATCACGATTAAAGCATGCACCGATTTGACATTAGATTCTGACATTTTATTCAGCTCCGTGTGAGTTCTGAACACTTGTTGGAAAGCAGAACCCTTGTGATGTGTCCAGCGGAGACATCACACCCATATATACGCTACAAACAAACATACAACAGTGCGTCCGTGCCGGAGAAGTTCCAGCACTAAAAGCAGAACAAGATGCGCTTTTCATATGGAGTTCAACACAATGCTGACCTGAAACAAATCATATTCAAAGTGAAAAGACAGCCTGGTGATGGTAAATATTGTGGGGGCTGAGGGTTTAAGAGATTTAATGTGCATCGCAATGAATAGTAGTTCTTTTAATCAGTCAACATCCTACTTAGACTTTGGTAAATGTTTAATGTTACTTGGTGCTATTTTAGTGAATTTCTGTCTTTGTACTGTGGAGTTTGGAAAATGTTAATAAAGCATTATCTTCTTCTTCTGAGCCAAAATTTAAACTGTAACTCCTAGAGCTTTAAAGCTACAACCACCAAACTCGGGTCAGACCTTCAGACTGTTCTGACTCAGGTTGTTATCTCTTTTCTAACTGATCGGACCGCCGGTATTTCCGTATCGGACTTCCGAACTGGACTGATTTTAAATTGACTCCCATTCAAGGTGTGAAAACTTTTCCCTATAATAACTCCTTTAGAGGATTAAAGATCAGAATGTCCTACAGACCTGAGAGTTGGCTTGTTTGAATTGGGTGAACAATCAGTCTTCAAGTATCATCATGGAAACTTCTTAGCCACTCCCTAGCAACCATTTATAGCACCCTAGCAACCAAACCCCACTGACTTCCATTTAAAATCGCTTAGATGGTATCGCAGGATCAAAATGTCGTAGAGACTTCATTGTTGGCTTGTATGACTCAGAACAGCAAGCAGCCTTCTTGGTTTCACAGTGGCAACTACCTAGCAACCACATAGGCTTACCCTAGCAACCAAGTAACAAATCAAATATCTCTGCACCAGAACATCGTAGAGACTTCTGGGTTGACTTATTTCACTCAGGATGGCAAGGAGCCATGTTAAGTATCACCCTGGTGACTGCCTAGCAACCAGATGGGGTTACCCTAGCAACCAAGTAACAAATCACATATATCTGCACCAGAACATCGTAGAGACTTCCGGGTTGACTTGTTTCACTCAGGATGGCAAGGAGCCTTGAATAGTATCACCCTGGTGACTGATTAGCAACCAGATGGGGTTACCCTAGCAATCAAGTAACAAATCACATATCTCTGCCCCAGAAAATCGTACAGACTTCTGGGTTGACTTATTTCACTAAGGATAGCAAGGAGCCTTGATAAGTATCACCCTGGTAACTGCTTAGCAACCAGATGGGGTTACCCTAGCAACCAAGTAACAAATCACATATCTCTGCATCAGAACATTGTAGAGACTTCTGGTTTTGTTCATTTGACTCAGGGTAGCAAGGAGCCTTTTGAGTATCACCTTGGCAACGGCCTAGCAACCAAATAGGGTTACCCCAGCAACCAATTTGCCATTCAGAAAAACAAGCAAGGGGTAGGGATGCATAGGACTTCTTGCAGCTGGCTGTCTATCTGTATGATGTTCCTTCTGTCTGTCTGACTGTAAGACCTTCAAACTTCCAACTCTTTAAACTGTTTTAAACTTTCAGACAAGGCTTTGTCAAGCCAACATAAAGTTTGTCTTCAAACTTTACTATCTAGTTGTTACATATTGTTTTGTTCTATTGTGTTGTACTTCCAAAGAAGGAAATAAATGCATTTTGACAGGAAATAAGTAGAGTCAAATTTCAGCACTTTTAAAATCTGAGATTAATCGCGATTAACTATGAAAAATCATGCAATTAATCGTGATAAAAAAATAATTATCTACTGACAGCACTAATAATAATGCTAAGGGTCTTGATATTTCATAGTCCTGATAATGCCAAATATAATGTCTGATTTCACCAGTAAATTTATACTGTGGGAAACATTATTTTACTTGATAAGCATACACTATCATAAAAAAATAAATAAAATAGTTTAGAAACATGTAATCAGTGACAGTACTATTTTAAAACATACATTTATTTAAAATACTTAAAATGTAATCAGAGACTTTGTACAAGCATATGTATCTAACATAATTATGTATTTTCAGTTGAGCAGAATTATTAATATAAGTCCCACACCATCCCTGATTAAACATTTTACTCTTTAATGAACAGTAATTTTTGTTAAGTTTTGCAAGGAAAGGAACTGTTTTGCATATGTCCTAAAAGTAATAATTATAAAAAATAAAAATAAATTCTAGTTTAACTTTTCATGATTCAGGCTTTGTTTGAAGTTTTGTGGGAGTATCGAATCGTGAAGTCAGTACCGTAAATCAAATAAAATCCTTACATCCTTTATCACATATGTTTTTTTTTAAATCATATTTAAATCAAATACAGGAAATACAATTTTGCCTTTTTATCCAAAAAATTTATTTATCGAAGAAATAAACTAAGATTCATCGATTATCAAAATAGTTAGTTTCAGCCCTATTTGTAAGAGACCATGAGCCCCATTACACTGCTCACAATGACCACTTATTCACTTTAAAGCATTTTATATTTCCTGTGTTTAGAAAGTCTTTTTAGTTAAGAGTTCATCAAATTCCACTTTTAACTTTGGCACAAAAGGAGTTATTATCAAGAAGTCAAAGCTGTTCTTTTCCATACAATGTATATTGACTCTGGGCTATCAACTTCAGATGCAAGCTTGCTTGGTTTATTAAAAAAATTAATAAAAGAATTTGGTCTGAATTTTAACCTGGGTCCCCTTAAAAAGGATAATTCTCTCACTCTTCTGCTGTCTCAAACTTATCTGACTTTCTTCTGCAGAACATAAATAAGTGTTAAGGATGTATGATGTGTTTTTGTCCATACAATGCAAGTCAATAAAGTCCACCACTTTTAAGCTCTAAAAAGGACATAAAGGCAGCATAAAAGTAATCCATATGACTGAAGTGATTTTAATCTATGTCCTCTGAAGTAATACGATCATAGTGGGTGAGAAACAAAGCAAAAATTCAGTCCTTATTAACTGGAAATCCACCCAGCTCTCCTATGTACGTTCATGAGAGAAGCTTATTCACGCATCCTCGCGCTTGACATGTGCACTCTCATGTTCTCGTAAGAACTTCTGATTGTATTGTGTACTTCTCAGTTCTCGCGAGAACATGCGTGTCAAGCACCCAAAAGCATATCACTCCAGAGGACATGAATTAAACCACTTATGGATAACTAAGTTCTTATGCAATGTTTGTTTGTTGTTTCATTGGTCATGTCTTATCTCACTTATGACAGGACTACCACTGGAAAAAAAAAAAAAAAAAAAAAGTGCATTGTGCCTCTGGTTAAATGTATAATAAACTCTCTGCTAAGGCTTAAAATAAAAAGAACTAAAATTCTAAATGCACATTTGAACATTAAAACTGCATTCAAATTTTTCATATGTTTTATATACAACCAGGTATGTTCTTTGCAAAAATAAACAATATAACACATTGCTGTTGGGTTAATATTCATTGTGCCCTTGTGGATCACTTAAAATCTGGTGATCACTAATGTCTTACGTGATTTTCCCCTAACTAAAATTATATCTTTAAAATGTCAATATAATTAGAACTTTGGTAATATTAAAGTGAAAAATTCTAATTTAGTTTCGCAGCGCTGTTGTAAGCCCTATTGTATGCAGTGTCAATGCTATTGTGTTTATTTCACCTGGAGTTGCGGTGAGACACGCCATCTTCTACACAGCACACACTCGTTTTCTGGTCACCCACATCTACCACACATGCACTGCTCAGACCGCTGCCAAACGTCGCACACACCGACTCCTGATGCACGACAACCGCTACACAAAATAAAGGCATACATTCAAATGTGTGTAGTTTGGTGTTGAATGACAATTTGAAAAATTATCACCATGCTCATTTGACAAGCTGTTTCTCATTTCATTTAGTGAGAATGCTGTCAGCTTAGAAGACATCTAGTCAACTCTGTATGGCTTTATACAAGTGTGGTCAAGATCTACATGACAAAGTGTTTTACTTCTGTAATGTATTTCGGAGTGAAACTGGATATTCATAGACAAAATGTACAGCAGGACTTGATTTTATCCATGGAAAATTGATTGGATAGTGAAAAGTGGTTTCTATATGTCAGGTGGCTGAAAAAGAGGGCCTGATGACATCAGCCAAAAAAATCATTTTAGAGGCGGAGCAAGTTATTACATTTTGTTTACAATCAGACCATGAAACTAAAAAGTGTACATTTTAATATCATGTGACTAAGTGACATCTCATACCTGAGAAGCCCATTTTAACCAACAGCATGTTGACAACCTCCTTCACGTGCTGTCGGTTATAGATGTCCGGAATCAAGAGAATGCACCTGTAATACTAAAAAAAAAAAAAAAAAATTGTGGTCTTATTCTACACATCAATAAACTATACCAGGGGTCGGTCTCTCTCTCTCTCTCTCTCTCTCTATATATATATACAGTATATGATGTGTATATAACTAACTAATCATATGAACAACAAGTGCAATAATTAATTTAAGTTTCATGATCCTTGTATACAAAACAGTTCTTGTTACATTTCGACATGGCTGAGAGCAAAGACTTGCTGTTCAGTAAGTGAATCAGCTGTTTATTCAGCAGTTCTGACAGATTCACTGAGTTAATTCAGTGAAGGATTTGTCAAACTGGTTCAAACCAGTAACTCATGAGTTGGAGAGTCATTCAGAAAGATTTATTAAAAGTGGCTAACAAGAGTACTGTAATTTATTTGTGAATGAAAATGTAAATCTGTTGCTGAAATGTGTGTTTTTAGCATTAAATCATGGTACAAGCTATTCTTATGTAGCCACATTCATTCAGACTGCAAGGTCAAAACTGGGGTAAAATATAATTTCTTAAGCCGTGTTGGTGGAGATTCAGCAGCAGAGCAATGGTGATCAGCGGTGCAAGTAAGTCAAGAATGAACTTTTAATAACTAATATTGGGGTAAAGCAAATTTACTAAGTAAGTTCATTCACCGGAGGCCTTTATATTGCAAGTACAAACACAATTAGTTACAGGGAATTAAACAACAATATTGACAAGAAAGAGGAAAACAATCTCTGCTCCTGGCTGGATGCTATTAGCTTTAGTAAATCATCTAACACCAAAAATTAACGCAAAGAAAATGTTTGGATAATTGAATATAAATAACAAACCTGCGTAATAATAATAATTACTCAGTGGTGACTGAAAGAAACGTTTTTACCTCTTATATTTATCTTTGAACCTGTCCATATTGTCATTTCTGCCGTGAGTAGGGCTGTCACAATTATTAAATTTAGTTGAGGATTAATTGTCAAACAAATGATTATGATTATGACAATTAACTGTCTGTTTTATGGCTTCACGATTAATTGTCATACTTCTTAAGGTGTATGTAAGCTTCATACAGTACACCTTAATCCTTGTGTTGTGTTCGTTTTGTGCCAACGCATTTTGTGTTCCTGGTCAAAAATGACTGGCCCGGGGGGCCTGGGTAGCTCAGCGAGTAAAGAAGCTGACTACCACCCCTGGAGTCACGAGTTCGAATCCAGGGCATGCTGAGCCAGGTCTCCTAAGCAACCAAATTGGCCTGGTTGCTAGGAAAGGTAGGGTCACATGGGGTAACCTCCTCATGGTCACTATAATGTGGTTTGCTCTCGGTGGGGCGTGTGGTGAGTTGTGCGTGGATGCCAAGGAGAATAGCGTGAAGCCTCCACACGTGTTATGTCTCCACGGTAACGTGCTCAACAAGCCACATGATAAGATGTGCGGATTGACGGTCTCAGACACGGAGGCAACTGAGATTCGTCCTCTGCCCCCCGGATTGAGGCAAGTCACTAAGCCACCACGAGGACATAGAGCGAATTGGGAATTGGGCATTCCAAATTGGGGAGAAAAAGGTCAGAAAAATGACCGGCCCACTAAGAGTGTTTATAAATCTCTTATATTGCATATATTATCACAATATATTGCAATCAATCTTTTTAATCAACTTTTTTTTTTAGTAATTATGACAGGTTTTGAACTCCTTTTTTTGAACATTTAAAAAAAACAACAAAAAAAAACAATTTTAATTGATTGAGATAATACAGAGGCCAGTGGGGGGGAACTCCCTGTGGGGGAAAAAAAAAAAAGAATTCATTTTAATATATTTAATTTATGCATTTGCAATGCATACAGTTGATCCTACCAATTCTTAAATCATGTTTTTTAATTTGCTGACAAATAAGAACAGTTTTGTTCTTATTATTTGCAAATTTGTTATCTGAAAGTCACATGTGGTGCCTGTTTAGTTTTACTTTCACATCTGAAAGTGAAAGTTAAAGTGGAGATTTGGAGTAAAAAAAGGATTTCAGTATTGTTCTGTTTCTCAACAATTCCAATCATATTGCTTCTGAAGACATGGATTAAACCACTGGGGTCTTATGGATTACTTTTATGTTTCCTTTATGTCATTTTTGGCGCTACAAAGGTCTGATCACCATTCACTTCACCTACAGAGCCGAAATATTCTTCTAAAAATCAGTTTGTGTTTTGCTGAAGAAAGAAAGTCATATACATCCGGGATGGCATGAGGGTAAGTAAATTATGAGATAGTTCACCCACAAATGAAAATGATCCCTTTAAAGCAATCCGTTGTCTGTCAGACACCCCCCTATAAAGAATGGGCAACAGACTCCATTAAAATACTGTTTTTTAATCTGTCCACAACACCTCACAAATAAACCACTGGACTGTGCATAATAACGGGAACATTGTGTACAGCAGGTGATATAAAGTCTGATAATGACTTAAATTGAAATGTATTACTAAATGTGGTGAATTTGTACACAAGCATTAAGACGCAACTTCTAAAAGTTTACATGCTGATATTAACTACACGCAAATGCACCACACACTGTCAGCACGGTTACACATTACAAGAAGTTGCATCTTTTAATTTATTACTTTAAAAGCACCAAAGCTAAAAAATATTAAACTTACTAGTTTGTAGGAGTCACGTGACGCTATGCGACGGTTGATTGCTTAGAGGCAAGCTCCGCTCAAACTTTACAACAATTATCCTTTTAAACAATATTAACTGGTGAGAACTGTAATAGTTTTGTTTGAAAAATAAATAAATTGTCGGCCTGTGGGGACATTAAATAGCACTTATGTTCTCACACGTCAGACGCCTCGCAGGATCAAGATAGCAGAGGTCCAGGGATAGTGACAGCAGCAAGCTAACGTAGGTCAAGATATCTCGAACATTTATGAAGCACTAACGAAAATCTCGACCTACATGGACTGTCTTGCAGAAATACATCGAGTGATCACATATATGGAGGGTAAACTTTCAACCCTGATCACAAGAATGGATGATGTTGGAAACCACAATCACACGCACCTGGAAACGGATGAAACAACGGGAGAAGCATCAGCTGACGCCAATCTCCCACATCATGGAGGACCATATAAACTCTCACAGAACACTTACATGGTGAGCCACAATGAGAAGGCTCCTACTAATGTTTCTCTCCGTCTCTCATTTCAGAAATGGACTAAAAGCCACATGAGCCACAGATCAACGAACTCTTCCACTCCCCACGCTCACCCACGAGGACTCAAGCACAAACACAGCGGAACACGGGAACTCCACGCGCACCTCACGTCTTTGTTTCACCATCTACCACTTCACTTGTGAAATTCATTGTTTGCTTGTAATAAACACCCCTCCAGGCACCCTAAAAATCAGCTGTTGCCTGTGCCTCATTCTCAACCCCGCTACAATATATATACGTGTATACGTATGTGTATGTAAAAATCACCGGACATGAGCAATCTGGTAGCACTAGTGTCGCAGAAAATCTCATGAGCGTGCATGGACTGTCGGATTTCTGAGCGATGGACACCAGTTGGGACTGTTATGCGCGAGGTTGAAGCACATTTTTTTTTTCTGTTCTGTGGGTTGTTGGGGATTTTGTGGTTGCATCAATGTTGGATAGTGGTCTATATAAGTTAGCCTTGGGTACACAATTTTTCTTTGCATGTCAATATGTCGTGCTTTAATATAGGTCAAATTTTTCTCTCCACGTGGAATGTTAATGGGCTGGGGCACCCTATAAAAGAAGGAAGGTGGTATATCTTAAGAGTCAAAAGTGTGATACAGTGTTCCTTCAAGAAATTAACATTTCTCCACAAGAAGCTGAAAAACTTGGCAGGGCATGTGTTTTGTAGTTATGGTGAGTAAGAGCAGGGGAGTCATCACTTTAACAAGTAAGCATTTCAAGAATTTAGGAAAAGTCATTATTGCTTTGGCTGAAATACAGGGGCAAAAGCTTATTTTGGATATGCACCCAATGCTGATGATCAGAACTTTTTTTTTATAGATCTTGAGGGAAAGCAAGCAGCTGGGATCCTCCATGATATGGTTTTGGGTGGAGACTTTAATCTTTTAATGGATCCAGTCCTTGATCATAGTGATGCAAAGGTGTGTAGACCCTTTAGAGTATCGTTGACACTACAGAATGTGTAAAAATCTTGGTCTTACAGACATTTGGAGACTTCTGAATCCATCTGGGAGGGACCACCTTTTTTCATCAGTTCATAAGACTTTCTCTAGAATAGATTTTATATATATATATATATATATATATATATATATATATCTTAGTCACTTATTCCATCTGCCACTGACTGCTCAATTGGGAATATTTTAGTTTCAGATCACACTTTGGATGTTTGGAGATGTTGCCGCAGTTAATGAAGTTAATGTTTATGTAGAAACCAATTGGTCCTCAGTGTCCTCTGTGGGCGTGGCATGGGAGGCGCTTAAGGCAGTTCTTAGGGTGCGGATCATACAATATGCCTCATTCAAAAGCACAGGAATTCACAGAATTGGAAAAGAGTATTTAAAGTGCTGAAACAGAGCTGAAGTGCTGAATGTCATCCAATGGTCTTAGAGAGTTGACTCAGCTAAAATATAGGTACAATACTATTTTGTCACAGAAGATAGAGTTTTGGTTATTTAGGGCAAGACAGACATACTTTGAGTCGGGGGACAAAGCAGGGACATTTCTGGCCAGATACATAAAACAGAGAGTTTATTTCCAGAATGGTTCACCGAATTGGGCAGGGTGGCGGCATTTGAAAAGATGTCATATAAACAGCTTGGCAAATTGGACACGTATGGTAAGAAATGGGACAGGTATTTCGACTTCAACATCAATTATTCTGCAGGCCAGATTGGATTTCTTCACTGGCCATATCTGGCCAGCAGAGTGTGTGTTTTGACACCACTTAACTACACAGATGAACCAGCTGCAGGCACAGTAACAGCATGATTCACATGTACCTTCAGATCCTTCAGAGGGATTTCTAGAAGCCTGTGAATAGCGTGAGACCAGATGTTCTCCAGGTGGACCAGCACCGCAGTGAGAGATCCGCCCAGGCCACTGTGAATGTTCAGATGACCTCTGGAGATGGGCCAGTGGATGCTGTAGCAGTCTGTCGGGTTTACATATAATGCCTGATCACCACACACACAGGAGACAAAAAGAAGGATGAACTTTTAATGGGCCTTGTGTTAAAAGTTAAGCTCTTAAAATGGGTCAGTAATAAAGATAGATGATGATGAAAAGGATAAATCTTTTAAAAATGTAGTTTAAAAAAATGTGCCTTTAGTTGTTAGAAATGTAATCTTTGTTTTTGTTAACTTTGTTCCATATTTCCCTGAAATGAAGTCGCACCTGAATATAAGTCGCATCTGTTCAAAATTGCATTTATTACATTGAATCAAAGAGCCACAGTGGCTTCAACTTCCGTTTTCATTTCTGTTTTGCACCAAAGTGTTGATTTTGTTCTCTAAACAAATGGATTTGTTATATTCTGATTTTTCGCACAAAATACATTTGGAACTTAGTTGGTAACATGACTATAGAAGAGTTGTATTCAAGTCTCTGTCTATATGAACTGCATTTCTGTCATCAACCCTAACGCACTTTAGGGTTTCTGAGCTTTTATTTGACAAATACAAGTTACCGTTGTGAGTTTTGATAGTTATTTATAGTCATGTTTGAGACAGCATCTGGTTTTTCATGTTATTACTTTGTTCCATCAACATGTAGTGATTATAACAAATAATGTCAGAATTCTCCTCTCACCTCTTCTCCTATTAGGTATTCAGGCTGATGAGTTGTAATTGTCCATTTCACTTTAGAGTTTGGGTCGAGAACTGCGGGTCGTATTTGTCTGTTATACAATCTTGCCTGGAAACACACACTCATTCAGTAATCACACACACACTCATTAATTCACATACGGAGATCTAGCGATGTGGACTGAGCTTCAATAAGCACACCTGCTCTGCAGACACTGGTGTTCTTCTCACACCGTTGGACATTTTCTTGGACCAGATGGCCTGATCCACCATCTTCAGTCCATTCTGTCTCTGATCAGTACTGTCTGCTGACTGCACAAACAACAGCATGAAGATAATAAACTTGATTCTAAATGACAAGAATCTGAGCAGACAACCTGCGATTAATTGCATTATCTAGATTACATTACTACAATTAACATCATAATATTTATGATTAGAGCATGAAGCAGTAGAAGTCATTTACGTTGAGTCCCACTCTTAAGAAGCATTGGTCCTCGTATCGGGGCTGTCCGGGCTGTTTGTGTCTGCGGGCAATGACGTGAGGGATGGAGATGGGTTGTGTGTCTGTCGCTCGACCGATCCTCAACGTTCTTGACCCAGGATGAATCACCACTATGAAGTTGGCTTGAATTTGCTGAAAGTGACCGATTGGTTTATAACAACATACTCTCCGTATCAAAACTTGACATCCTATGATTGGATCATTGACAAATAAATGTGATAAAACACATTTGTCAAGTTCATAGAAATGTAATGTTTGAGTTCATGTTGGCTTTTTATAAAGACATTTATAAAAATTTCTACAAAAAATATGATTTAATAGCTTTAAAAATGTATGTGTACCATTAAGTAATAGGTTACTTTCTTTTCACCACGAATATGCAACCTAATCATTAATTTCAAAAAAGTTTTCAAACATATTTTTCAAGGTGAAAAAAAAACATTTCATACAAATTTGATTAATTTTTGAGTCAAAAATATTAAGAAGTTTTCAGATATTAAGATAAGATATTAAGGTGGGAAGGTGGCAAATCCAGGGCGTGCTGAGTGACTAGTCAGGCTTCCTAAGCAACCAACTGGCCTGGTTGCTAGGGTAGGTAGAGTCCCGTTGGGTTAACCTCTTCGTGGCACGTGGCGAGTTGTGCGTGGATACCACAGAGAATAACGTGAAGCCTCCACATGTGCTAGGTCTCTGTGGTAACGCGCTCAACAAGCCATGTGATAAGATGTGCGGATTGAATGTCTCAGACGCAGAGGCAACTGAGATTCGTCCTCCGCCACCCGGATTGAGGTGAGTCACTACGCCACCACGAGGACCTAGAGCGCATTGGGAATTGGGCATGCCAAACTGGGTGGAAAAGGTGGGGTATATGATTTTCACATACATTTAATTAAATGCTATACTGCTGTCAGTCATTGTTGTTTATCAACCTCTCTGCAAAGTTCCTGAATAATAATCAAATATACAGAATGATAATGAAAAATAATGTAAAATGTGAAGGACAAATACAACCTAAAAATAACTAATTTAGTTTAAAATAAACTCAAATAAAAAAATAACCATTAGAACATATTCTGTATAAGTTCTCTATAGGTTATCAAACAAAAGCCTCCCTGCAATGTTCTGGTTAGGTTAGTTTGTGGTTATAAAAATCAAACCTAAAAATAGCCATTAGAGAATGTTCTGTATAAGTTATTTTAAGGTTGTCACACAAATCTCCCTGCAACATTCTGGGAAGGTTAGTTTATGGTTTTAAAAAATAAAACCTAAACAGAACATTCCCAGAACGTTAGGAATTGGTTCCCAAAAAAATAACCAAACGGAAACCATATGCTAACGTTAGGAGAACGTTCTATTTAGGTTTTATTTTTTATTCCATAAGACGAGAACAAAACGTGCCTTTCCATTAAAATATTATTAATATTTAATATGACAAAATAATGGTTTTTTTTTTTACTTCACACTTAGCCTTAAGGGTCTAATAGGGATCCTCTTTGTGTTATGATTTATTTTATTTTTTGTCACATGACAGATTCGGTGCAAAAACAAAAATATAATACTTTTTCTAAGAATGACTTTTTGTTTTACAGTCTCAGGACAGTTTCACCACATGACATTTTTTCTCCCAGTTTGGAATGGCTAATTCCCAATGTGCTTTTAAGTCCTCGTGGTCACGTAGTGATTGGCCTCATCAGGGTGGCGGAGGACGAATCCCAGTCGCCTCCGCGTCTGAGATCGTCAACCCGCATCTTATCACGTACCACGCACAACTCACCATGCGCCCCACCGAGAACAAACCACATTATAGCGACCAGGAGGAGGTTACCCCATGTGACTCTACCCTCCCTAGCAACCGGGCCAATTTGGTTGCTTAGGAGACCTGGCTGGAGTCACTCAGCACGCCCTGGGATTCGAACTAGCGAACTCCAGAGGTAGTAGCCAGCGTCTTTACCACTGAGCTGAGATGATTTTAACAAAGACAAAAAAAAAAAAAAAAGAAGAAAATCATCAAAATGACTTGGAACTCAGTAATGTATTGAAAGCATTTTTTTATGTGTGTGAATTGCGTTTATGTATTTTTGAATAATTTCATAAGATCTGGACAAAAAATTAGCATCAACATATTTACAAGTGAACCATTTATCAAATGAGATGTTGATATTTTTCACAGTTTATTTTGTGATAATGACCAGCTGACTGTACATTATCCATTATAGCTCATTCCTCTGTAAAGTTACAGAACACACTGTATACCCAAGACTGTCTGTGTGTTGTGGTTTTGGTATGTAAAGAGTTGTTCTATTTTCTGTATAACTTCAATCCAAAATTGTCAACTTATATTGTGTTTCCGTGAATAATAGAATGTGATTACAGTAACTAAGCAACATGACTTAACCTTGTAATACTTCATATTTATTTTCCAAACATATTCTGCCAGAATGGAGATTTGGCCGCGCGAAATAGTTCTTTAAAACTCTGCTTCCATTCCTGGTCTGTTATATTTCTCTCCAGTTCCATCTGTCACTAGTATTCTTAATACTATTATTATAATTGTGATGTTGATAAGCTTCTGCTGTAGTTCAGGTAGAGCAGCGGACATTAGTATTATTAAGATGATTGTGGTGAAAATGTCTCAATACCTCTTGAAGTGGTTCAGATACAGCAGCCGGCATTATGGGTCTCTTGACACCGCGCTGCTCTTTCTCTCTGTCTCTGCCGTTTTCTGCATCTCTGTCTGTCTGAGTCATGCTGATTAAGATGATGATGAAGAACTCTATTTGTCTGCTGAATGTTTGTCAACAGTACAGCGAGTGCTGTTCACACATGAATGAGACTGTCCAAACCACGCTTCTCTTTTTCTTCTATTGGCGGTTGGAAAACCAACTTTTCACGCATTACCGCCACCTACTGAACTGGAGTGTGGAACAACAACGATAAATTATATTTTATTCATCCTTAAGCACATGGGTATTTCACCAAACATTTGAGAAATTTATCTAAAAAAATGCCCATATAGTGTCAAGTTCTCAAAACATTTTCAAGACGACTAGAAAATAATTGAATAGAATATATTCTGATATTTTTCAACGTTTCATTTTTTATATATCAAAGAGATGATGCAACAAATCAGAACAAATGTAGCCAGGATTTATTACTTTCACACTGAAATTTGATGAGATGCAACTGGCTGTCAAACATATATTGAACTACACAACACATAAGATACACATACTGTAAGCTACACAAATGTATTTTCTCAGGCATTTATTGAGTCTAAATAGACAAACTTACATGTACATGCTTATGAGATACTGATAATTCACAACTGTCACACAGAAAATCAATGTGATATTGTAGCCATTTGTATGAATATACTGTAGTACTCATTTGTCTTGTAATAAACTAAAAAATTAAACGAATGACCCTATACACTATTGGTACTTAACAAATAACCGCTCAGCGGTTAAGGCTCTGGGTTACTGATCAGAAGGTCAGGGGTTCAATCCCCAGTACTGCCAAGATGCCACTGTTGGGCCCTTGAGCAAGGCCCTTGACCCTATCTGCTCCAGGGGTGCCGTATCATGGCTGACCCTGCACTCTGACCCCAGCTTAGCTGGGATATGTGAAAAAAAAAGAATTTCACTGTATATGTGCAAATGTATAATGTGTGATAAATAAATATAATTATATATATATATATATATATATATATATATATATATATATATATATATATAATTTTTTTTAATAATTATAAATTATAATTATATATATAATTGTTTTTTTGTTGTTTTTTTTCAGTTTTGACACTATTTTTAAGAGAAAGGCTGAGGAATACTAAAGAGGTGTGTGCGTACAGGTACAATCGTTAAGAATATGTTGTGGTGCTTTTAGATCCTCTCCAATAACAGCGCTGCAAGTGGAGGTGGGAGAAATTCCCATGTGTACACGCAAGATAAAATTAACAATGAATTATTGGATTAATATGAAAGGACATTTGAGACACATCCAGTTAAGGAAATATTAAAAGAGTGCTTGGAGTATGGGAATAATAATATAAGAAGTTTTGGTTGGACAGCAAATAAAGAGGCTATGAATTTGGGAATTACAGAAATTTCAGTTAGTCCAACAATTGTAGAGTGGCATAAATAGAGCCACACAGCACTTAGTCGGGGAGAGAGACTGGACAAGACAGAGCCGAGCCAGAGCAAAGATTTTAGTAATGAGAGTTTATTTGTGAAGCACTGTGTGATAGTTCTTAAACTTAGTGCTTAAAGTGAAACTGAAAATTTGTGCTGCGAAGAGGGAAAAATAAATCCTTAACAAGGAAAGCTGCTTCTCGCCTCCTCTTTTACACTGGTGCCGAAACCCAGGATTGAAGTTTGGGTCGAAGATGGATGGAGGTCGTCCCGTAGAGTCCTCCCAGTTGGCGGAGATCCTCCAAGCCCTCGCCAGCCTACATCAGAGCCACCAACAGACGCTGCTTGAACTCCGACAAGATCAAGACCGCCGGTTTGTCGAGCTCCTGCATGCTCAAGCCGGGGACCGGCAGGCGATCCGGAGCCTCCTCAGCCAGGAGGCATCCTCAGCCGCGACCCCGGACACTCCCACGCCGTTACCCTCGCCAACATTACAGAAAATGGGGGCGGCGGACGACCCTGAGGCCTTCCTGGATTTGTTTGAGCTGACCGCCGAGATCTGGGGCTGGCCGCTCGGCCAATGGGCAGCCCGACTGATCCCACTCTTGTCCGGGGAAGCCCAGCTCGCGGCTCAACAACTGCCAGCGACGAGCCTCCTGGCCTACGGAGATTTAAAAAGAGCCATCTTGCAACGGGTTGGTCGCACTCCGGAGGAAAGTCATCAACTCTTCCAGAGCTTGAAGTTGGAGAGCTCCGACCGCCCGTTTGCCTTTGCCCAGCGGCTCCGTGACGCCTGCCGAAGATGGCTGCTAGCGGGGGATCGCGACATCCAGGGAATTATCGACCAGGTGGTACTGGAACAGTTCACAGATCGACTGCCAAAAGGGACAGCGGAGTGGGTCCAGTACCACCGCCCGGCATCGTTGGAGGAAGCTATCCGACTTGCGGAGGACCACATGGCGGCGATCCCGAGGGCGGAAGAGCCCTCCAACATTTTCTCTCCTCCCTCTGTTTCTTCCCCCTCCCCTCTCTCCTCTCATTCTGCTCTCTCTCCAGGTCCCGTTCCTGCCCCACGCAGACGAGGAGGACCTCAGCCCCTGAGACCAGTTCCCCGGGTGTGGGAGGCGACACCTTCCCCTACTCCAATGCCCTGCCGCTCTCCCCCTCAGGGGGGGGGGCCCGCCGACACAAGTGCGGGCATAGCGCCTGGGCCGGCCTGCCGGAGGCGCGGAGACCCGAGCCACTTCCGAGATCAGTGCCCTCTGATGGAGCTGGGGACGGTGGTGCGGGTCTCTGACCTCCCACAGGCTGCCCCCGACCGGGCCGGAGCATACCGGATACCGGTAAGTGTCAAGGAGGGTACTCACCAAGCGTTGGTGGACACCGGTTGTAATCAAACCACTACCCACCAACGCCTGGTTCAACCCGAGGAATTGGTCACAACTAAAATGGTGAAGTTGAAATGTGTACACGGGGATATTCACAAGTATCTGGTGGTGACCCTGACAATTAAATTTCGGGGGAAAAAGCATAGAGTGGAGGCTGCGGTTAGTTCCCGCCTCACCCATCCGCTGATTTTGGGGACTGATTGGCCTGATTTTAGAGTTTTATTTAAAGGGAATTTGCGCGGATGGGTCCTGTACGAAAATAGGGAGATGTGTGATGTGCGATGCTCTGGCAGGGGAGGCGGAGCCGGGGCCGTCCTCGACAGCTCCACGTCATAATGACGAGAGAGGGGGAGAGGCTGCCGCCCCTCCCCTTTTCAGGGAATTCCCTGATGGGGATTTCCCTTTGGAGCAGTCGCGAGACGAAACCCTCAAACACGCCTTTGACCAAGTGAGAGTCATCTATGGTCAACGACTCCAGCCTGACATCGCCCTTTCATACCCCTATTTTGCAATTATAAATGAGCGGTTGTATCGAGTGATACAGGACACTCGGACCAAAGAGGATACAACCCAACTTTTGATTCCAAGGAGCCGTCGGGAAATGGTATTCCAGGTGGCTCATTATAATCCCATGGCGGGTCACCTAGGAGAAAGGAAAACACTGAACCGTCTAATAGCCCATTTCTATTGGCCGGGCATTGGCGGCGATGTCCGCAGGTGGTGTGCGGCATGCCGCGAATGCCAGCTGGTTAACCCACCAGCCACCCCAAAAGCGCCATTGTGCCCTCTCCCTCTGATCGAGGTTCCCTTTGAGAGAATTGGAATGGACCTCGTCGGGCTATTAGAACGGTCAGCACGCGGACATTGCTTTGTATTGGTCCTAGTGGACTATGCAACGTGATATCCGGAAGCAGTGCCTCTTCGCAACATCTCAGCATGCAGTGTTGCGGAGGCACTCTTCAAAATAATCTCCCGGGTGGGGATTCCGAAAGAAACACGATGCTTGAAATGGGGGTAATAGAAGAATCCCACAGTGATTGGTCCAGCCCAGTTGTTCTAGTGCCTAAGAGCGACGGGTCTGTGCGATTCTGTGTGGATTATAGAAAAGTCAACGCGGTGTCTAAATTTGATGTATATCCAATGCCTCGTGTTGATGAGTTGCTCGATCGGTTGGGCACTGCTCGTTTTTATTCGACATTGGATTTGACAAAGGGTTATTGGCAGATCCCCTTGACACCAATTTCCCGTGAGAAAACCGCCTTCTCCACACCGTTTGGATTACACCAATTTGTGACACTTCCGTTCGGTTTGTTTGGAGCCCCGGCTACGTTTCAGCGTCTCATGGACCAAATCCTCAGACCGCATTCAGCTTATGCCGCTGCCTATTTAGATGACATCATCATTTATAACAATGATTGGCAGCGGCATATGCAACATCTGAGGGCGGTTCTGAGATCGCTGCGCCGAGCGGGACTCACAGCGAATCCGAAGAAGTGCGTGATTGGACGGGTGGAGGTACGGTATCTGGGGTTCCACTTGGGCCACGGGCAGGTGCGTCCCCAAATTGACAAGACAGCGGCGATTGCGACCTGCCCGAGACCCAAGACCAAAAAGGGGGTGAGACAGTTCCTGGGGCTGGCTGGCTATTATAGAAGGTTCGTACCTAATTATTCGGACGTCACCAGCCCGCTGACTGATCTCACTAAAAAGGGAGCTCCAGATCCGGTCCAGTGGACGGAGCAGTGTCAGCGGGCATTCACGCAGGTTAAAGCTGCACTTTGCGGGGGGCCGCTTTTACATTCACCTGACTTCTCTCTCCCTTTTGTTTTACAGACAGATGCTTCAGACAGGGGGCTGGGAGCCGTACTCTCGCAGGTGGTGGAGGGGGAGGAGCGCCCGGTGCTGTACATTAGCCATAAGCTCTCGTTAAGGGAAACTAAGTATAGCACCGTGGAAAAGGAGTGTCTCGCCATCAAGTGGGCGGTCCTCACTCTCCGATACTACCTGCTGGGGTGGGTCTTCATCCTCTGCTCGGATCATGCCCCACTCCAGTGGCTCCACCGCATGAAAGATACTAACGCCCGGATCACCCGTTGGTATCTGGCTCTTCAGCCGTTTAAGTTCAAGGTGGTCCACAGACTGGGGGCGCAGGTGGCTGTCATCGACTTCCTTTCCAGGAATGGGGGGGAGTGGTAGGCAGGCCGGATGTTGCCCCGGCCTGAGTCGGGCGGTGGGGATATGCGGCAGCGGGGGCGTGGTCAAGCATCTCTCCGGAGAGAGAGAAAGCAATAAGGGAGCTACACCTGAGCTAAATTATGTCTAACACCTGTCTCTAATTTCAGTGAGCACGGGGAGAGCGGCATAAATAGAGCCACACAGCACTTAGTCGGGGAGAGAGACTAGACACGACAGAGCCGAGCCAGAGCAAAGATTTTAGTAATGAGAGTTTATTTGTGAAGCAGTGTGTGATAGTTCTTAAACTTAGTGCTTAAAGTGAAACTGAAAATTTGTGCTGCGAAGAGGGAAAAATAAATCCTTACCTTAACAAGGAAAGCTGCTTCTCGCCTCCTCTTTTACACAAATATACCTCCCTGGTTGTTCCCCATGGCTCAAGTCGATTTCCATCTACAATATAAAGTTAAGAATGAAACATTTATATCAGAACTACTCTTCAATGCACCACATATTCACCAATGGTTCAAAGGATCCTACATCAGGAAAAACAGCTGCAGCATTATATATTAAGAGGTTCAAAGTTAGCATTCAAAAAAGGACAACTAATTATGTATCAGTTTTTACAATAGAATTAATAGCGATTTTATTAGCTATGCAATGAGTGGAGGAAGTTCAGCCAATGAGGGCTGTTATTTGTTCAAATCAAATCAAATCAAATCACTTTTATTGTCACACAGCCATATACACAAGTGTAATGGTTTGTGAAATTCTTGGGTGCAGTTCCGATCAACATAGCAGTCGTGACAGTGATGAGACATATACCAATTAACAATAACATCAAATTACCACAGCACAATTTAAAGTCTAATATACACATAATTACACACAACAATATACAAATAATAACATACACTGTACAGTATACAATACTCACAATATAGATACACATTATTCAATAAAAATAAAAAAATATATATAGTAGTATATATAGAATGTACAGTAGGTTGTATTGTACTGTATTGACATTCAGGCTGTCGGTTGATAGTAAGTTGTTAAGAGAGAATATATATATATAATAATAATAATATAATTTATGACAGTCCGGTGTGAGATATAAGAGTAGAGTAATAAAGTGCAGTGCTGATGTATTTTGATCGTGGGAGATCAAGAGTTCAAAAGTCTGATTGCTTGGGGGAAGAAGCCATCATGGAGTTAGCTGGTGCGGGTCCTGATGCTGCGATACCGCCTGCCTGATGGTAGCAGTGAGAACAGCCCATGGCTCAGGTGGCTGGAGTCTCTGATGATCCTCCGAGCTTTTTTTACACACCGCCTTGTATATATTTCCTGGAGGGAGGGAAGCTCACCTACGATGATGTGTCTGGCAGTTCGCACCACCCTTTGCAGTGCTTTGTGGTTGTGGGCTGTGCTATTGCCGATGCTCTCTACAGTGCAGGTGTAGCACCGTGTCAGGATGTGGTGGTTCATTTCAAACTTCCTCAGCTGTCTCAGGAAGAAGAGGCGCTGATGAGCCTTCTTCACAACGACTTCAGTGTGGATGGACCATGTGAGTTCCTCAGTGATGTGGACACCCAGGAACTTGAAGCTGCTGACTTTCTCCATTGGTGCTCCATTGATGGTGATGGGACTGTGTTCTCTGTCTTTTCTTCTGAAGTCCACCATAAGCTCCTTTGTCTTACTGACGTTGAGGGAGAGGTTGTGCTCCTGACACCAGTGTGTCAGAGTGTGCACCTCCTCTATGTTGGCTGTTTCATCATTGTCAGTGATCAGACCTATCACCGTCGTGTCATCAGCAAACTTAATGTTGGCATTGGAGCTATGTGTTGCCACACAGTCATGTGTGTACAAGGAATACAAGAGTGGGCTGAGAACACAGCCCTATGGGGCTCCAGTGTTGAGGGTCAGTGATGAGGAGATGTTGCTGCCTATTCTAACCACCTGGCGTCTGCTTGACAGGAAGTCCAGGATCCAGCTGCACAGCGAGCTGTTTATGCCCAGAGCCCAGAGTTTCTCATCTAGCTTGGAGGGCACTATGGTGTTGAATGCTGAGCTGTAGTCTACAAACAGCATTCTCACATAAGTGTTCTTTTTTTCCAGGTGGGAGAGAGCAGTGTGTATTGTAGATGCAATGGCATCATCAGTGGAGCGGTTGTTGCGGTAAGCAAACTGCAATGGGTCAAGAGAGAGAGGCAGCACAGAGCAGATGTAATCTCTGATTAGTCTCTCAAAGCATTTGCTAATGATGGGGGTCAGAGCAACAGGATGCCAGTCATTTAAGCAAGTTATTTTTGATTGCTTTGGAACAGGCACAATGGTGGATGTTTTAAAGCATGTGGGGACTACAGACAAAGAGATGAAAAGGTTGAAAATGTCTGTAAAAACACCAGCCAGCTGGTTCGCACACGCTCTGATGACGCAGCCTGGAATGCCGTCTGGACCCACTGCTTTGCGGATATTCACCCGTCGGAAGGATCGCGTTACATCCGCTACAGAGACGGAGAGTGAACTAACCTCTGTAGCTTCGGCCGCGAGAGTGCTCTCCGTGAGGGCGGTGTTATTTCCCTCAAAACGAGCATAAAAAGTATTTAGCTCATCCGGGAGAGAGGCAGCGGTGTTCATGGCGGAGTTTTTATTCCCTTTAAAGTCTGTGATGATGTTAATTCCCTGCCACATGCTTCTAGAGTTGGTGGCGTTAAACTGTCCTTCAATCTTGTTCCTGTACTGGCATTTTGCTGTTCTGATAGTTTTTCGGAGGGCATAACTGGCTTGTTCATGCTCCTCCGCGTTCCCGGAATTGAAAGCGGAGGTCCGCACATTAAGTGCCGCGCAAACATCGCTATTTATCCATGGCTTCTGGTTCGGATAGATCCGTGTTGTTCTGGTCGGAACTACGTCCTCCACGCACTTTTTGATGAAACACATTATGCTATCAGCGTAAAGCTCGATGTCGTCATCAGAGGCGGACCGGAACATCTCCCAATCCGTGTGATCAAAACAGTCTCGTAGCATAGAGTCTGACTGGCCTGACCAGCACTGGATCGTTCTGAGGGTGGGTGCTTCCTGTTTCAGTTTCTGCCTGTAAGCGGGCAGAAGCAGAATGGAAGAGTGGTCCGATTTGCCAAATGGTGGGCGGGGGAGGGATTTGTATCCCGGAAGGGAGAGTAGCAATGGTCCAAAACCCAGTCCCCTCGTGTGTTGAAACTAATGTGCTGGTGGTATTTTGGTGCGACTGATTTGAAACTGGCTTTATTAAAGTCCCCGGTCACAATGAACGCGGCCTCAGTGTGCGTGGTTTCCTGCTCACTTATACTCCCATACAGTTCCTTGAGTGCCCGGTCTGTGTCGGCTTGTAGGGGAATGTACACAGCTGTGATAATGACCGCTGTGAATTCCCTCGGTAGCCAGAATGGTCAGCACAGAAGCATGAGAAATTCCAGATCAGGAGAGCAGAAAGACTTGATAGAATGTACATTCCTCTGATCACACCAGGATTTGTTGGTCATAAAACATACACCACCACCTCTGCTTTTACCTGAGAGGTCTTTCGCTCTGTCCGCTCGGTGCACGGAGAACCCCGTGGGTTCAATGGCTGTGTCTGGAATCTCCGCAGACATCCAAGTTTCTGTTAGGCAGATAATGCAGCAGTCCCTTGTCTCTCGTTGGAAAGAGATCCGCGCTTTCAGCTCGCAGAGCTTGTTATCCAGAGACTGAACATTTGCCAGTAGAATACTGGGTAGCGGGGGTCGATTTGCACGGCATCTTACTCTGATGAGAACGCCGGCTCTGTTTCCACTTTTCCTCCTGTTTTTCCGCTTCCGGACTGCCCAGACAAAGGGCTCCACTTGCGTGTTTGTAAACAGCGGGTCGGCATTGAGGAATTTGAAGTCCGGTTTATGGTGTGAAATTGCTGAACCAATGTCCAAAAGTGTTTGTCTGTCGTAGACAATAAGGCAGACAACATCCATGACAAAAAATATAAGAATTGTGAACAAAACAAACAAAACACTGCCATGTTGTGTCGGAGCTCGCAACGCAGCAGCCATACTCGGCGCCATCTTGAGTCCACTGAACTTGAGAGAGTCTGAACTTCAGACTCTCAATCAGCTTTAAATAGCTTATTAAATGGGCAGTCTGAATCAAGACAAGATTTAGTATATGAGATTCTTACACATCTACTTAGAATTCAAAAACTGTGGATGGTCCTGAGATCTTTGGGTACCAGCACATGTGGGAGTACAAGGAAATGAAATAGTGGACAAACTGGCTAAACAGGCAATGGATCATATGGATGTTGAAGTTCATATACCACTCAGTAAAGAAGAGGTAAAAGGAAGAATTAGAGAACTTATGAATATAAAGTGGCAAGAAATGTGGGACAAGGAAAAAAAGGGCAGACACCTATACAATATCCAAAAACAAGTTGGAAAAGGGAGAATAGGTCTCAATAATAGGAGAGAAGATACAATTATCACTCGGCTCCGAATAGGACATTCTGGCTTAAATCATTCATTGTTCAAAATAGGGAAACATCAAACAGGATTATGCTTGACATGTGGTGAAGCAGAGACAGTTGATCATATATTATTATATTGTGTAATGTTTACAAGGGAAAGAGAGGAGTTATCCAATAAATTGAGAAATATAGATTCAATCAATTTCACCTTACCAAACCTATTGAATTGTGCCTCAGGACAGTCAAAAATACAAAGAGAATTAATTAGCTCAGGAAAACAGGAATGGAAAATAGGATTTAATAAACATATTATATTATATATTGTTTTTTTTTTTTTTTTTTTTTTTTTTATTTTCTTATTAATGCTTCACATTCCAGTCCAGTTGGTGGCGGTAATACACCTTATGTTGGCTTGTCAACCGCCATTACACAACACAAGAAGAAGAAATGCTCCTTCAGATCCAAAAAGCAAACAAGTCGGAACCTGTGAACTTTTTCACAATTTCTTCCTTCTTTAGTGAGGCACCATTGAGGGTTAAAAAGGGTCTAAATTCTTTCAACTCTAATAGAGTGCTTAGTGTAGCTGTTCTCCCAGGTGGTATAATCAAGGGTAGAGTCCAGGCATCCATGTAAAAGAGGATTTACGAGGTGGAGGTGAGTTAGAAGTGAGCAGTAAGCTAGAAAGCTAGTTGACATCTAAAGATGATATGCAATGTTCTGGCTTAAGTATTTCTAAGAAAAAACAAAAACGTACAGGACTGCTATAACTTTGGACGTAAACGAAGATGAAAAACTAAATATGTACCAGCCAGGTTTTGGAGGGTTAGTGAAGTTAGGCTAGTTGACATATAATGATCTGCCTCCCCCTGGCTAGCTATAGAAGTATCGTTGGGTTACTATAAACACATCACTGTCAATGTATTTTAGAAGTGTTAGGGTGAGGGTTAAATTGTTTTCAAAATAGGTGCATGTTGAGGGTCAGTCAGTGAGGTACAGCACCTGCGAGTGCCCAATCGGCAGAGACAAGTGCCATCATATGGCAGCCTTGTTGATTTGGATGAAGAAAAATCCACAACACGAGGTTAGTAATTTATTTGCAATTGATGCTGATGTTGTTGTGTGGTTTGAATTATTTGCTTAACATTATGTGGTTTAAAGCCATTGTATTATGTGAAGCTGAACCGTATTTATCAAACAGTGATAACATACACTCACAGTGTGCTGTAGTACTACCAAAAAATCGTGATCCTAAGCTTTATCTCAAAATCTTAGTTGGCCAGACAGTGATTCATCTTTTCTGAAGCGTTAAAATATTGATGTCCAAGACACCTTGAGCCAAGAGGCTGTAGTATACACCATGCATTTTTAAAAGCTTAGCTTAAAGGTGTGCTAGAAATGAATAGTGCTAATAAAAGGCTGTTAAGTTGAGATAGTATTCTCACTTGAAATGATCTCAATTACTAATACTCATTTTATTACCCATTTTATACTGTTATTTCAACTGGAATGTGCACTGGCATCCTTGTCACAACTTGGGCGTTTTACTGGGATGGGGTGGATTTTGAGTCCAGAAACATCTCAGGTACGACTTCTGTCTTTTAAACTTTGATGTGCCCTCCATGTTACCAGAAACATCACAATTACACTACATTAATTAAGTGACAAATCAGCTAGAGTAAAGTCATCCCACACTCAGTAATTTTGTACAATGTCAAATGTTTCATCATTTCTCATAATTTGAACCAGGGGTGTCAAACTGGTGTAATGTGTAGTTAAAAAACAAACATTACATAGTTTTGGCCCATGACAAATTCAATTTGACACATTTGACATTTTGCGGTGATGGGGGCATGGTCGTGTGTCTGTCTGCGGGAGAGAGAGAGCGGTAAGGCTCGTCACCTGGGTTGTAATTATCCCTAACACCTGTCTCTTGTTATAGTGATGGCGGAGGGAGACTTAAAAGCCGCTCTAGCACATTAGTTTGGGAGAGAGTGACCTGAGAGCACGAACTCGACGCTACTGAGTGTTTTGAAAATTATCTTATTGTGTTGTGAAGCTACATGAATTGAGTGCATTAAAGAAAATCCAAGACCCTGAAGGCAGAAAATAAAAGACTTGCCTGCACTGCTTCATTGTCTCCTGACTCCTCCATTGCCCAAAAGAGTTATCCCCATTACAGTGGTGCCGAATCACAGGATTTTGGAGGACAACGCCGTTATGGAGTCTTCACCACTGGGCGAAGTTATCAAATCCCTCGCCAGCATCCAGCAGACTTCATGGAGTTAGCCTGGAGCAGGAACAATGCTTCCAACTCCTGCTCCAGACCCAAGCGGAGAACCGGCAGGTGTTCCAGAGCATTATCGACAGAGAGGGGGGCCACTTCCCTGTGACCCTCATGAAGCTGGGGCCAAATGACGATCTGGAGGCCTACCTCAACTTGTTCAAGGTGTAGAAGTGGCCGCCCAACCAGTAGGCGGCCCGCTTGTTGCCGTTACTCTCCGGGGAGGTGTAGCTAGCAGCCCAACAACTTCCCGCTGCCAGCCTCCTCAATTACCCTGACCTGCAGGAACATCAGCCCAACAAGCAGAATTAATAGCCCTGACTGAAGCATGCAAAATGGCTGAAAGAAAAACTGTTAACATTTATACAGATTCTAGATATGCCTTCGATGTTGTACATGACTTCCAAGCGGCATGGCAACACAGAGGTTTCCTAACAGCAGCTGGAACGGCAATAAAGAATGGCCATGAGGTTGAAGAACTTCTTAAAGCTTTGCAGCTTCCGCAGCATGTCGTTGTTCTAAAAATAAAGGCCCATGATAAGACTGACACTCTAGAGGCTGAGGGAAATGCTTTGGCAGATGCAGCAGCAAAATCTACAACTACACATCATACATTTCTTCTCAGTGCCAGTTACAATTACTCATCCCTTTCAACTTGCTGAGATATCTAAGATGCAAGAATAAAGCTCCAGAGAAGAGAAATGGGAGTGGCTTGAAAATGGTTGTAAACTATCAGATGATAACATATGGAGAAAACAGTCTGGTAGTGCCAAAAGTTTTACTACCTTACCTCGCTACACAGATACATACCACTGGACACATAGGTACAAGCCAGATGCATTCTCGATTTAATTGTATCTGGTGGGTTAAAGGATTTAAGAAACATGCAGATACAGTGGTGAGGAATTGCGTAATTTGTCAAAAACACAATTCTGCTCCTTCTGTGATGCTTTGCACGCCTGCACCTCCAGGTCCATTTCAAGAGCTACAATGTGATAACATTACTTTACTAGATCCAAAAAACAACCAGGATGTACAAAATGCAACATTTTCTAGATGTTCCCCACAAAGAAAAGCACTGCTGCCTTTACTGCTAAGGTTTTAGTGAGAGATATAATTCCACGATGGGGAATACCACACAGTACTGACTATTGAATATTACAGTATTGAGGTCTGTCAAGAAGTATGCAGGTTATTAGGCATGCAATGACATTTTCACTGTCCAGGGCATCCGCAATCTTCAGGCATGGTTGAACGTGCTAATTCTACTTTGAAAACTCGCCTGGCGAAATATCATTCCTCTGGCACCCCCTGGGTGGATGCTTTGCCTTTTGTCTTATGAAGTATGTGAGCCTCTGCTAACAAAGTAACTGGATTTAGTCCTTTTGAAGTAATCACCAGAAGAACAATGGCTTTACCAGGAACCCCTGATTTATCTACTGCAGATGTACACTTAATGTCAGACACGCTGCTTACATACTGCTTGTCACTTACAAAAGCAGTGGCAACAGCACAGTGTCAAGTTTTAAATGCATGGGGACCTCCTCCAGAGGGGGGACACAGCATTGTGCCAGGGCAATTAGTGTATGTTAAGAAATTACAACATGCAGGTTTAGAGCCTCGATAGGAAGGTCCATTCACGGTCGTTTTAGTCACTACATCGGCAGTTAAATTAATGGGTAAGCCTAAATGGATTGTCATTGTTAGTCATTGTAAAATTGCAGCAAGGACTGAGAATGAACAGGGTGAATCGCTGTAGATTGGAGTCATGAGAAGAACTATACCTTTTAGTGGTATGGGGCTCACCCTCATGATCGCTGGGGGAAGGGGCGGCAACGTCCTCCATTGACCACTCGCCAGATGCAGCGAGAGACATAACATCATCATCCCCAGCGTCAGAACCGCCGAACTTGTGCGCTCTTGCAGAGGGCCGAAGCTCATCATGCACATACTGTATCGATATATGGAGATTGAGGGGCTCGCATGGCTTGTGCCAGCACGAGGTCCACCACAAATTCATCCTGCTCGACCTCGCGTGATCCCTTAGGAACCACAGAAGAGTCGGGTGGGAGGGCACGGGAGGCTGAATCGTCCCTCAGAATGAAGGCGATTCGCAAGCAAAGTGTCTTAAGACTCATGCTCTCACTGTGAGGGCAGTCTGTCTCCATGAGAGCTGTCTATGTGTGGGCGCGGCCCAGACAGTGAATGCAGCTCTCATGCTGATCTGATGGCGGGATCACATAAGGAACACTTACGGAACAACATCTTTAAAAAGACGCTTAAGTGGCTTTTTTAGTTATAGATAGATAGATAGATAGATAGATAGATATGTGAAGTGTATTGTCATACCGGACAGCTTCACACCTAAAAGGGTGGGGCTTAAACACCATAGCCAATCCTGCGTTATTGTAGAAAGCTTTCAACTAGGTCGTGTAGAAGTACACGCCCCATAGCGTCACCTTAGTGATGCAATGTCAAGTGTACTGAATTGTAAGGGAACCCTGGTACTATAAGATGTGGTGAACATCAGTTAAGATGGCATTCCAGGGACCAGTTTATGGCAGGGCCCCTCTGTAAGTGACGGTGTGGAAGATGTACCTCACTGTGATTGGATCCTTGGTGAATGAACAAACAAATGTTCAGCAACATCAGATACGATGTTCAGACAACTGCCAGACACCTCTTACAGGGCAGGAAGGGGGACCTTCTGCACCCACCAAACTCATTCCTAAGGTTAGGCAAGAACTGCCATAAATTCCTTCAGGACCTCCCGGGTGCAGCAGCAGTGGAGGGCCACAGAGATCTATTCATACCTAGGTTTGGAGGCCTTAAATTAAAATAAACTGCAAAACATCCACTCAAAGCACAGTTTATGTTAATGGTTATTGACTGTTAACACAACAGTTCATGGGACAGACCTATTAACAGATAAACGAATGCATGGAGGATGACTTAAATGTTTCTTATCTTGTTTGGTCTCTATCTGTTCCATACAATGCCTTTAATAATTTGAAAGATGTTTGGTAAAGAAATAATGCATGGGTAAAACGTTAAAGACACTGTTTTAACACTGTACTTTATGCTATGCAAATGAGTTCCACACTAGGGTGGGCAACACCGTGGCAACTTTAGACACCAGTGGCCAGTCACACTCCAGGATCGGAAAGGCACCAGATTTCAATCTGCTCCTCATCAGAAAGGGATAAATATGTCCCCCGGGTAGACACACCCACGTCCTGCATTTCCAACTCAATGGGGAAGGAGACATTAGCAGACACACCACGTCCTGAGTTTCTGACCTGACGAGGAAAGAGGCTACCAGATAGTTGATGTTAAGCTTTTGCGAGCAAAACCTTTTATATTGCTTTATTATTATATTGCTGCACTCTAGCTGAAAAAGGGCCCCAGCATTGAGGGACCTTATCTGACCCTTACGGCCCCTCCAGCAGCGCAGCTCAGTCCACAAAGGACCTCTGCAGCGGCAGACATTGCCTGTCCCACACGGCTCCTCAGTGACGCAGCCAACCTGCAAAGGACCCTGTGAAGATTAAACTGACCCAGCTGCCCAGTCCACTATTTAAGGACCCTCTTGGCACAACTGAAGTTCAGCATCCTCCCGCCCAGCGTGGCAACGACTACTGGATCGCAACTCTGCGCCCTTCCCACTGCACGCTACCCGCATCACCAGTGGAAGACGTCTCTACTGCCGGACTGATCACCCGACTGTGTGGAATGTAAATATAAACTTATCAAACCTCTTTCTAGAGACCTTGGCACTAGTTTATACCTGCAGCATATGTTTTTCTAACTTGCTTAGATAACAGTTACCTGGGGTCAGCTTGTTACAAATAATAGGTATATTATTTGTTTAATGATAAATAAGCAGTATTTATCACCATTTTGCCAGAGCCATTAGGTGGTTTCCCATAAGGAGCATTCCCATACAGTTCTCTCCCATTGCTACATTGTTCAACAGCATTGCATTTATCCACACTGTTCTCAAATAATTTATGTTTCATTGTTTAATTCAGTACTTTCCTTTTTGGTTATTAGTTTATTATCCTTTAGCAGTGCATATTCATTATTAGCATTATTCATTTGTGAGATTTACTCTTGCATATCTATTGTTAACAAATTTCATTAATTTTATCAGTCTTTATTGTGTTGACGATCAAAGACTCCACTAGTTGTCCAGACTCTCACAAATCCTTCAGATAAATCAGCTGACCAACTCCCTCTAGTTTACATTAATTCTAAATGATTGAACAGCTATTTTGGGAGTGTTCTTAAATTAAGATAGTATTCTTAACTGGTGCCCCGTATTGCAAAGGGGGAGGGGTCATCTGATACACTCATAACCACTCCTTAAGTGACACTTGATCAAAAATCACTATGTCATCGGTGAATTGAGTAGAAATCACTTAGATCTCTGGTAAAGCATAACATGTCTACTTTATGGGAAGATAAAGGGGAAATTAATGGAACTTAAAAATGTCACTACATTTATGTGAACAGAAATAAAATCATCAACATAAATTTACAAATATATTTGTTAGATATCAAAGACCAAATAGTGGCTAATTCATCCACTGAATGTCTTCCCTGTTATTTTCCACCCTGACCCTGCCCATTTAACAGCATGGACATCTGAATTTTCAAGTCATTTAGCTTGACCAGCATGACTTATAAAATCTTTAAAGTTGAAGAATGCAACTCCTGCGACACTAGCGCCAAAACAGCTTACTGAATACGCCCCCCGTCTACTGTTGAGCAAACAAAGAGAGTCCCCTAAGCAGGTTGCTCGAAACAGAGACATTTTCAAAGTGCCACAGAAAGAGAGTGCTTACACTTTTCGATAAAATTAACCTATGAATGGCTTACTAATAGTGGTCTCTCATATTAAGCTTGGATAGCAGAAAGTATTTTAACACAGAAAAAGTTACAAACATCAGTTTTAACATGTCCCTCTAATAAGAAACATAAAAATACTTATAAAAGCATGTTTCATTTTACAAAAGTTTCAAAGCCGAAATGTGTACATAACCCAGTAGGGCGCTTTTGGATTTTATATAACTCCTATTCAGTCCTGAGTGACCTATTTGAATTATTGTCATTATTTAATTCTCCCATCTTCACTCCACGTGCACTTCCTCCACCTACTGGAGAGTCAATAGTATTAACGTAAATGCTTTAGTTTTGTTTTTTTCTATGAAAATAACACTGCATGACTGGACAAAATAAAATATATGATGACTGACATGATATAAACGATCAACATTACTTTATTGAAGCAAATTATACACACAGAGTCTGCTACACAAACATAACTTTCATAAGATATATACAGTTGAAGTCAGAAGTTTACATACACCTTAGCCAAATACATTTAAACTCAGTTTTTCACAATTCCTGACATTTAATTTAGAACAAAATTTCCTGTCTTAGGTCAGTTAGGATCACTATTTTATTTTAAGAAAGTGAAATGTCAGAATAACAGTAGAGAGAATGACTTATTTCAGCTTTTATGTCTTTCATCACATTCCCAGTGGGTCAGAAGTTTACATACACTTTGTTAGTATTTGGTAGCATTGCCTTTAAACTGATTAACTTGGGTCAAACAGTTTGGGTAACCTTCCACATACTTCTCTCAATAAGTTGCTGGAATTTTAGCCCATTCCTCCAGACAGAACTGGTGTAACCGAGTCAGGTTTGTAGGCCTCCTTGCTCACACACACTTTTTCAGTTCTGCCCACAAATTTTCTATCGGACTGAGGTCAGGGCTTTGTGATGGCCACTCCAATACCTTGACTTTGTTGTCCTTAAGCCATTTTGCAACAACTATGGAGGTATGCTTGGGGTCATTGTCCATATGGAAGACCCCTTTGTGATGAGCTTTAACTTCCTGACTGATGTCTTGATGTTGCTATAATATCTCCACATCATTTTCCTTCTTCATGATGCCATCTATTTTGTGAAGTGCACCAGTCCCTCCTGCAGCAAAGCACCCCCACAACATGATCCTGCCAACCCCATGCTTCACGGTTGGGATGGTGTTCTTCGGATTGCAAGCCTAACCCTTTTTCTTCCAAACATAACGATGATGGTCATTATGGCCAAAGAGTTCAATTTTTGTTTCATCAGATAAGAGGACATTTCTCCAAAAAGTACAATCTAAGAGTTCAATTTTTGTTTCATCAGATAAGAGGACATTTCTCCAAAAAGTACAATCTTTGTCCCCATGTGCACTTGCAAACTACAGTCTGGCTTTTTTATGGTGGTTTTGGAGCATTGGCTTCTTCCTTGCTGAGCAGCCTTTCAGGTTATGTCGATATAGGACTCATTTTACTGTGGATATAGATACTTTTCTACCCGTTTCCTCCAGCATCTTCACAAGGTCCTTTGCTGTTGTTCTGGGATTGATTTGCACTTTTCACACCAAATTACTTCAATCTCTAGGAGACAGAATGTGTCTCCTTCCCGAGCGGTATTATGGCTGCGTTGGTCCCATGGTATTTATACTTGCGTACTACTGTTTTTACAGATGAATGTGGTACCTTCAGGCATTTGGAAATTGCCCCCAAGGATGAACCAGACTTGTGGAGGTCCACATTTTTTTTTTCCTGAGGTCTTGGCTGATTTCTTTTGATTTTCCCATGATGTCAAGTAAAGTGACACTGAGTTTGAAGGTAGGCCTTAAAATATACCCAAAGGTACACTTCCAATTGACTCCAATTAGCCAATCAGAAGCTAATTGGCTAATTGCCTAAAGGCTTGACATCATTTTCTGTAATTTTCCAAGGTGCTTAAAGACACAGTTAAACTTCTGACCCACTGGAATTGTGATTTAGTCAATTATAAGTGAAATATGTATGTTTCAGTGTGTGTGTGTGTGCGTGCATCTGTCCTGTCATGGCGGTTGTGGTTTGGCTGCCATAATCAGCCACTCTGGCCCCTTGGAAAAGGAATTCCCAGCGCAGCGTCATGAACCTGCTGTGACGGCAGCGACAGCCATGAAAAGAGGAGTGTGCTGGCAAGCAGCACGTCACACCCCTCTAGGCCTGCATTAGTGTGCAGGCGTTTACCTGTGCATGTGATGGATCAGAATCAATGCTTGTCTCGACGCATGTATTTTTAAGATTGTTCTACTGGTTATTCAATCGTACTCACCTTCCTCATCCTCCTCCACCCATAGGGGGAGGGGTAGGACCTGCGCTGTGGTTTATTCTGCCCATCCGTCTGCGGCCAGGGAAACCAGGAGGACTGCAACAACATTACAATAAACACAAATTAACCCAATTTATGAATGTGTATAAAAGATGAACATACACATTTAAAATTACATCAGGACTGAAACTCAATTATTTTATACATTTATTTATTCTGTTGTTATTTTATCTATAGCTTAATACAATTCAGCTGAAGATCTGCTTTGGATTTGTGCTAAAAATACTTATGCACACTTAAACACCATTTCTAAAGTTTCTAAGTAGATTTGTGTACATGCGAATTTGAATAAAGGATAATAACACTTCGGTTGTAAATTACTCAGTTTTTTAATGAATCAATTGTGTGAATGATTCAGTCACTCACTCAAAATAAATAAAAACAGTCTCTTGAATAATGATGTAAAATGTATCGGTATCTATAAGGACTGTCAAAGCTAATTTATGCGATTAATAATCTTATATTGTTTTTTGACAGATTTTGTTTCTGCAGTTGTGAATTCAAAATTTTGAACAGAATTATTTCTTTTCAAGACTAAATGCATTCCATTTTTTTATTTTAAACAAAATCGGTGTTATGGAGAAGTTAACTAAAAGTAGCAATGCAACTCATTTATAATTTTTTAGTAGCATGACAGTAGCTCAGCTTTTATACATTAGTGCAGCTTTTACAGTATCAAGCTACATTTTCAAACGAGTAGTGCTGTAGCATCACAAAACGCTACAGTTATCACATTGCATTGTGATCACAGCAATGTGCAGCCTTAAAGTGACTTTGCCTTCTTTTTTCAAGCGAAATATTTAGTGTATTGCTGTTGTTTATCACTATATTTCAACTCAGTTATATAAAAAAGGGTGTCTTCTAGTTTGTTAGTGTATTTTAATAATACAATTATGTTTAATGCTGTTACCATATTTGGTTAAACTTTAAGAAAATTAATCTTGTTTTTACTGTAGTAATATAGTGGTAACCCATTTCGAGCACTGATCACTGGGATGCATAAAAATCTCCATATTTGGGATCATGTACATGGCAGTTAAATATGTCAGAATGGAGGATGTACCCTCTGCCATCACTGAAGCGACTTGATGCACTCTTGTGTCCATCTTTTGACAGATCTGGCTGAACAAGAGTCTGGAAACTGGTGACACATAATACAGATCTTTTTCAGCATTATGCAAACATTACGAAAATCACGAATATATCTTTAAAGAGTATAAATAAACTTACAACAAGCCAATAAACTCAACTGCACCCCAGAAGAGGTCACTAAGAAAAGACAATCTCCATGGCGACTGGCTCCTGCTGTCTAGAACCTGACCTGAACCCACATGAAAGGTGCCATAAAAAATATTATATAACTTTTAGTCTGTTAGACTTTTGCCATCAAACTGGGTAGAAGTAAAATGTGTAACAAAATACAGTCCAAACTGTCTCTGGAACTGTTACTGTCTATTTAAAGGAATAGTTAACCCCAAAATGAAAGTTCTCTCATCATTTACTTACCCTCATGCCATCCCAGATGTGTATGACTTACTTTCTTCAGCAGAACACAAATGAAGATTTTTAGAAGAATATTTCAGCTCTGTAGGTCCACACAATGCAAGTGAATGGTGGCCAGAAATCTGAAGGTCCAAATATCACAAAGGCAGCATTAAAGTAATCCATAAGACTCCAGTGTTTTAATCAATGTCTTCTGAAGTGATCCAATCAGGGTGAGAACAGACCAAAATGTAATTCCCTTTTCACTATAAATCTTGACAGCAATCCCGATTGTGCCAAGATACTGCACTGACAAGATGTATAGTGAAAAATTAGTTTTGATCTGTTCTCACACAAAACCAATTGGATAGCTTCAGAAGACATGGATAAATGCCTTTATGTGATATTTGGACCTTCAGAGTTCTGGCCACCATTCACTTGCTTTGTATGGACCTACAGAGCTGAAATATTCTTCTAAAAATCTTCATTTGTGTTCTACTGAAGAAAGAAAGTCATACACATGTGGGATGGCTTGAGGGTGAGTAAATGATAAGAGAATTTTCACTTTTGGGTGAACTAACCCTTTAATGTTGTACTTCAGACGTGTAAGATTCAAACATGCAGTACAGTTACTGACTGTTTGTTCATATGACAATGTTTAGTTTGTTTAGAATGTTTATTTAAAATATGCTTGTACTTAGGATCAATTATTGGATTGCATTTATGTCTCTAAAACACACCTTTAAGAGGAACTGTATTACATTTATTTCAGATTTGTTATATCTGCTATGTAGAAATCTGAAATGATCTCATTTGGCTACAAACTGCAGAGGGCAGTAAACAGTAAGAATATAATTTCCAAATAATTCTTCCTCAAATGAACTAAACGAATGCTACTGGATTCGTTGCTGGGAACGTTAACCAAAGCTACTCCAAAGCTCTCACAGTGGATGGTAAAATCTTCAAAAGGAAAAGAGCTTAGGGACGATCACTTCTGGATACAACGCACCCTCTGCTTTGGCGCTCGGAGGAGAAAATCATAAATATTAATGACTCTATGTGACGTTCGCAACGTATGCTTAAGTGATTTGCTGATAAGTTGAGGCTGCAAATTAGAATGGCGAATGAACAAACGGCTAAATGAATATTAATTAGAGACGACACAGGAAAATTCCAAGCAACGTCACATTACTACTATTGGTGAACTGTGCATTTTTACTATAGTGGAATCTGTAATACTTCTGCCCTGATATCATCGCTGTAACATTAAAGAGCCATATATTGGCATGTTTGTTAGTTCAAACAAACAAAATGAGTCACTTGAAATTATGTAAAATATTAAATCTATGCAAAAGGACATACAAACATACTTGGCTTGCGTAAAACAAACGCAATGACGCTAAATGTCATATTTTAGCAAGTCAATTCGCTATTTTCACGGGCAACATGTCTGTACGCATAAATAAAACAAATATCTACACAGTAAAGACATTCTATTTACGAAATTAGTTTTTAGCACTCACCATTCGACACATACACCATCGTCACTGTTGTGCTTTAAAACCGGATACTAAACTTCACTCCCGGTACTGCGCAGTGTTCTTCACGTTTGACGTTTTACTACCATAAAGCCATGTGCTTTCATTATATAGAGGATAAAAGTCATCAAAATGATATCATTACTTAAATAAATAGTTAAATACATCAGTAATTAAATGAACAATTTATTTTATTCCATGAAAGCACAACGTTGTTTTAAGCATGTTATAATCTCCTGTTTGACAACACATTTAAATAGTTATCTTTTTAAAGAATAATAATCATAATAAATAATATAAAGAGGTAAGCTGTAATGTAAGCACATGTAATATTGTTAATACGTGGTAATATAATCTTCAATAGTATTTTATTTGTATTTATTTACTTTATTTTTTATGATTTATAAATAATCTTAAATAATCAATAATCTTAAAGAGTAGTTCACCCAAAAATTACAGTTCTCTCATCATTTACTCACCCCCTCATGCCATGTTAGATGTGTATGAATTTTCTTCTGCAGAACGCAAATGAATTAAATATTGATCTGTTTCTCCCCACACCTATCATATTGCTTCAGAAGACATGGATTTAACCACTGAAGTCTTATGGATTACTTTTATGATGCCTTTATGTCCCTGTTATCTTTCAAGCAGAAGTATGTGTTTGTAAATGACAAAGTAAGTTTTATTTACATGCATATGCAATCTTTAATCATGTTGCTGTTGATATTAGTTCTGTATTTTCATATGTTGACAGCGTTTAAATGTTTATTAATATTAGCATTCAAACTATGCTAAGTGTAATGACGCATGAGAAACTGAGTTTTGTAATCCAGCACGTGTCTTCATTTACAGATTATAGTGCGCTGTTTGATTGTTTATCATATGTCTACACGTGGGTTTCATGTCTTTGCAAACGGAAACATGACATATCCATATTGTAAATTCCATTGTATGCTTGAAATTGAAGTCCTTAAACCCCTGAAACCTACTAAACATTGGTCCTTTGAGCCGGATCCTGGTGATTGCCATGGAATAAGATGTCCAGAGCCCATTCTTAGATGGAGTATGAGCCTGATGTCCACAGTAAATGGCTGTCACGCCCCCCCACACCACTTGGAAGATTAAGAAGTGAAATACAGATATAATACTATTTTATCGTGGAAGGTGGAGTTTTGGTTATTCATGGCAAGACAGTCATACTTTGAGTCAGGTGACAAAGCAGGGAAGTTTTTGGCTAGATATATAAAGCAGAGAGAGTCTTTTTCTACCATTCCCTCTGTGAAATCTGCTGGTGGTGATATTTTTACCTCAGCCATTGATATTAATAATGCTTTTAAAGAGTTCTATCTTGATTTCTATAGTTCCACATCTTCGTCTACTGTTTAATATATTAGAAATTTTGTGGAAAAATTACTCCCTAAATTGACGACTGAGGAAAAAAATGATCTTGATTCTGAGATAACCTTGGAGGAACTTGACGAGGTAATTAAGGCCTTACCTACAGGCAAGGCTATGGGGCATTACGGGGCATATAATGGGATTATCTTTTGAAGATTTTGGAAATGTATGGGTTCGGAAGCACATTTATTGGTTGGATTAACTTACTTTATAGACACCCTGTAGCGGTGGTACAAATGAATGGATTAATTTCAGATTATTTTACTCTGGATAGGGGCACCTGGCAGGGTTGCCCTCTTTCCCAATTATTGTTCTGTCTTGCTCTGGAACCATTAGCAGCTGTGATAAGAAAGGAGGATGATTTTCCAGGGGTGATGGCGGGAGGTGTGGCGCATAAGCTTTTGCTTTACGCAGATGATATTTTATTATTTGTCTCCGACGCCACTAGATCTATGCCTTGCCTCCACAGAATGATCAATTCCTTCTCTAAATTTTCGGGATACAGAGTTAATTGGTCTAAATCCAGAGCTCTGGCTCTGACAGCGTTCTGCCCGGTAACGGCTTTTCAGCCAGGCGCCTTTCAGTGGCCCAAACAGGGCATTAAGTATTTGGGTGTTTTATTCCCAGCAAATTTATGTGATTTAGTCAGAGTTAATTTTGACCCTTTAATAACATTTTTCGAGTGACGTGGAAAGATGGGCTTCATTACATTTATCTATGATTGGGAAGGTTAATGTTATAAAAATGAATTGTATTCCAAAATGTAACTACCTATTACAGTCTCTCCCCGTTGAAGTTCCCCTCTTTTATTTTAAACAATTTGATAGTATTGCTAAATCTTTTATCTGGAATGGTAAGCACCCTCGAATGCATTCTAAAAAGTTACACAGGCCAGTTGACAAAGGTGGGTTAGGTTTCCCCAAAAAACTTACAGCTGCACCATCTACTTTGTACCATCTTTGGGTGTAGTACGCAGCCCCCTAAAGCTGCAGACACTCTTGAGATGGTACTAGCGGCTTTTGGAAAGGGTCACAAAGTTTCAGCGTACTATTCCTGGCTAATTCAGAGTCTAGGGGATGGTGTTTTGACATCTCTCAAGAAGTTATGGGAGAAAGACTTGAATTTAGTACTGGAGGATAAAAAATGTCAAGTCTATGTCTAGGGATGCAAGGATGTGCCTCATTCAATATAAGATTCTGCATCGTTTTTATTGGACTCCCTGTAGATTGCATAGGCTTGGTCTTAAAGATACACCCACCTGTTGGCGATGCCAATCAGAGGATGGGGACATAGCCCACGTTTTTTGGTATTGTACTAAGATTCAAGAGTTTTGGTCGAGGGTTCAGAGTTATGTCTGTGAGATCCTGGGCACTCAGATTTCGTTCTGCCCAGACTTTGTATTTTGGGTGATGGTGTGGGGGTTA
Source organism: Myxocyprinus asiaticus (assembly GCF_019703515.2). Lineage (NCBI taxonomy): Eukaryota > Metazoa > Chordata > Actinopteri > Cypriniformes > Catostomidae > Myxocyprinus > Myxocyprinus asiaticus. Next base: position 3,635,033 of record NC_059376.1, read on the forward strand.
AATTAGGGAATACACATATTAAAAACTGGGTCCTTACCAGTGTGATGATCGGCAGGAAAGTGAACCTTGGGGAATGGAAGTCAGCTGGTGCACCCTCAGTTCATGAGTGGTGCACCGAATTGGGCACAGTGGCGGCCTTTGAAAAGATGTTGCATAGACGGCTGGGCAGCTTGGGTGCCTCTGAGAAGAATTGGGGCACTTATTTGGCCTTCTTGGAGGGTTGCCAGGGAGGAACAGTGGAGAGGGACAGTTTAAATGGTGTGTATGTAATTAATTGATGTGTGGAACCCTTTTTCTTTTTCTTTTTTTTGGTCAATTTTTTTTTTATGTCTGAGTATATTCTTTGGACTGTCTGCTTGTATGTGTGTCTGTTATTATTCATGTCTGACCACTGGGATGTGTGTTGGGTGGGGGGGGAGGGAGGGGAGTATATTTTTTTGAAAGTTGATTCCGTGTTTTCATGTGCTGTTTGTGTTGATTTGAGTGTGGAATCAATAAAATTTGTTAATGACAAAAGAAGTGGAATACAGAGGCTTTCATCATACATATACACCTGCTTCTAGTGTGCAGCCAGAGCACCACCACAGAAAGCCAGAAATTCCAAGTGCTATTTATCAGATGGAGGGAGCTGCCGAGATGACACCCCTCACCAGGTGGCACAATACAGATCAGGATAAAGACGATGCCAAGGATATCAGAGTGCATTATGTAGACAGAGATGCTCAAGCAGTGATTCAGCAGCTTCAAGAGGAGAACAGGCGACTGCACAAAGCCACAGAAAAAATAAGACACAGCTCTGAAAAGGATGAAACAGACTCATCTCAGTGTGCCGTGCCCCTGCCCTGAACTCATTTACTGCACATGGCATTTAAGAAACAGACCAGAGTTCCTCCTGTTCCAGCTCCACTTTCTAATGAGTCATTAATGACTCAAGTGAGGAAGCAGACTTTTAAAGAGGCTGAAAAATCAGTGGCAGGTGATGAAACACCAGAGTCAACAGATGATAATCTCTCTAGAATGAGATTGCAGTCCACACCAGAGTGCAGACTTGTGCATTAGTGATGGGAAGGTCGGATCATTTTACTGACTTTGATCTTTGAGTCTCATTCAACAAAATGAACGAACCTTTATTCAAGTCATTTCATTCATTTGAGCAGAATTAAATTAAAACGTTACATTTTCAATAGCCAAATCCCCCCAACACATCTACTTATGCAAACTTTGATTATATTCCCAATAAGTAAAAATGATAATGCAGCCAAGGACAAATTATGAGAAACAGAAAGATTAGTTCACCTCTGGAATCTTCTTGTCCGAGTCGTTCGTTCTTTTGTCACGTGATAAAAGAACGAACGACTCGGACCAAAAGAGTTGAAAGGTGAACTAATTATTTCTGTTTCCTGTACAGCACCTATGCGGTTTTCACGTAACAAATGAACGGAGGTTGCGCAATGCGCATGTGCGGCCAACACAAAATGAACGAATCACTCTTATAGTATATTTTTATAAGATATTTGTAGAGTAGCGTGGGCATTATGTAAACCAGGAAAACTCTGAAGGCTGCATATTCTACGTGACTATGCTATGGGAAACCCTGAAGGTCGCACATATGCTGTCTTATCTTACCTCAGCAATATTATACAGAATGGTACACAGTGGAGAAAGCATTCCTCAATCACTGGATGGTACAATCATTAGTCAAACTACTCTTATTCTGTTTACATGAAATGTACACTTTCTTGATACTTTCTTGATAAATGGGATTAAATGTTCTTTTTAAAAAAACAAATAGACTAGTTGCCAGGATTCCACTATTAAAAAGAAGTCAGAAGGTCTGATAACTAATTGTGGCAAACAGATAAGGTGAGGATGCACGCCTATTGGCTAAGATAACAGAAATGTATGCTTATTGGCTAAAAGAAGATAACAGAAATGTATAAAAATGAGAGTTTAGAATGGGATTGTCAGATGATCAGATGGCATCTCGGCTTTGTTGCTTTGTTCAATAAAGTCTAATCTTTGACATCTGGAACTCTTTGACTTCGAGAGTTTTCTTGCAAAGAGAGAAAAGACTTCATTATTCCATGATATATGACATTGGGGTCACAAACAGGATTGGAGAAAGAGGCCAGAAAACAGGGGGACCACAGCAGGCGGGCTGACGCAGGCTACACAAAACAACTGCCACCAAAAATAAGGTAAGTGTTTTGTGTGGTCTGCTGTGAGTTGGGCCTGGATGGTGGTAACACTAAAGGTTTCACCAAATTCAAACCTAATTAAATAATTAATTGGATCAAATAGAAAAGTGGGTTCCAGATCTCAAAAGCTGCGCATGCGAATGTAAATAATAAAGTAGCGATTAAGAGTATTGAGTAAACACACGAGTGTTGAAGCACGCAAAATCCTGCAGATACTGCTTTCCTTGGAAGGAAAGGGCTGAATTGGCAGGTACACGCAAGAGGCGTGTTCACCCAAGAGGGGTGTGTTGAAATAGCTAAAATCCTGCAGATACCGCTCCTTGTAGTGACACCAGTAAAGAGAGGGAGCCCGTTCTGAATGATGGCCTTTGAGCCGGCTGAGAACAACAAGCCCACAATTTTGATGGTTGCCGTTGTTTCTCAAAATAGCACCACTGGGAGGGCTGAATTGGCAGGTACATGCAAGAGGCGTGTTCACCCAAGAGGGGTGTTGAGATAGTTAAATTATTATTTTATAGAGCTCGGGCTGTACAGTGTCGATACCGGCTGTACAGTATATACATATTGGCTGTGCTGTGTTGTTTATAAAATTGACTGCATTGATTTTATATTAGCTGTGTTGACTGCGCTGTGCTGTATGTGTGTGAGATTAAACTGTGGTTGTGCGGCTGTGTGTGCTGTTATATGCCCATGTAAGTGTTTTCTTGCATTGGTTTATGAGCCCTGTGGCATGAAGAAACAAATGTATTAAGCTTATGAGTCCTGTATTTGAGAATTGTGGAATAAATGATAAAAAAAAGTGTGAAAAAAGTCAGAAAAGCTACCCCAAATACTAAGAACGTTCCAAGAAATTGGCTTTGTCGATTGTTTGGACATCTTCCAAATTGTCATCGTTGTGATCCAAATAAAGAGACACAATTATTAATAAAGAAACAAAATTAAAATCAAGAAAAAACACTTGTTTCTCTCCCACAGCAAAAGTAAATAATACAGGATTGACTGTGTGGCACAAGAGTGTGTGGCTGAAGAGAGAGAGTGAAAGGAGGGGCTGCAAATGAGTGGGTGTGTGTGAATTGGAGCTTTTACTTTGTACTACTCCTAACTGAGAACTGATGTGGAGGCTATCAGAGTTTGAGAGGGAACGTTTTGCCCGGATATTAGTTGAGTCATAAGAGAAGAGAGAATTTGAAAAAACATTAATAGAAGCAAAAGTGATTAGCAATCACTTCTGGAAAGATTCTGAATATATAGATGTTACAGGGCAGGTAAGGGAATTGACAAAACAAAAGAAAAACGAGTTTCTAAGAAAATTGACTAAAATCGCAAATCTGAGTGAAATAGAACAGGAGTGGCCAATTGTGGGCTGGCGAGCAATAGTAAAAAAACATTTTACTGTTGGGTCATTGGAAAAATACTTGGAAAAACTTTGCATTCCAAAATCCACCCTACTGGAGTCATTATTAGTGTCAGCAGAAATATCCACTGACCCAGTGTTTGTGCCTTATCTAAAAAGGAATTTGGGGAGCCGCTGGCCAGAGGAAGTAGGAGGAGCAACAATCTTAAAAAAACATTTACACTGTTGTAAGTCCATGCACACGACCAGTACAGTGGAAAAGTAAGGTGTTATTCTGTAAGGAGGAGAGTGGAGAAATAACACCAGTCCACACAATCAATGAGACTATAAGAAGGTTGGTGGTAACAATTGTTTTATGAAATGACCCTGAACAGATATGACATATGTGGGTGGAAATACACAGGAATCAGAGAAAATAAAAGGAAAAAGTATATTTAGCAATCAGCTATTGCAGCTAATTAGTCATTTTTGGAGAAACAGAAGAGAAAAAAAGAGGAAAGAGAGGAAGGAGAATTTTAAACGCAAGAGAGAGAGAAGCCCTCATTGACTTCCTTGAACTTTACATTTAGAGTACTGTGCTAGAAGTGAATTAAATATTTCTGTGGTTCTATGGGGAGCGTGTCATGTAGAATTAATTCCATTTCTCACTTATCTACATTGGGCAGGAGGAATAGCTGCTACAGGCCGCTGGTTTGCTGAAGGTGAGCTTTGACATAATCAGCCTAAGAGGAAACATTATCTGGATGCATAGTAACTCAAATTGGTTAGGAATAAAGGAATTGCCTATAAAACCTTTAACCAGAATACAAGTAAATGCTGTTTTGAAATACCTGAGAAAGACTAATAAAATACCTTAAAAATTGTGACAAGTCCTCAACCCAGCAAAAGCCCAAGGGGTCTGGTCAGTCAGGAAGTCAGGGGTCTGGTTCTTATAGTGGCCCTTGTCTGACCAGCCTGGTGAAGACTAGTTAAGAATAGACACTAGGGCTGCCCCCTGATAGTCGACCAAACGTTATATATATATATATATATATATATATATATATATATATATATATATATATATATATCCAATATCCAATTACATCGGCAACCCCTGGGCTTAGGGATCGGTGAATATTCTTGCTTTAGTGATTTTGCAATGTAAATGTAATTTATTTATTTAAAAAATGAAACCTTAAATCAAATACATTTCTAAATTCAAATTGCACTCCAAACGAAACGAAAAGGCAAATAAAATAATGAAGTGATAAAAGAATTATATATATATATACACACACCTTTCCATTTACCTTCAGGCAAGTATCCATCTAAACATGCAGTCGGAAAATTACTTACACAAATGAAGACATAAAAAAATATAAAAATAATAATTATAATGATGATAATAATCACTGAAATATAAATCATGGTTCGAGGTGGACATGTTTTTGTATTATTTTATATATTTTGTATTATTTTACAGGCTGCAGAGTTGCGTTCACAATGAACTGCTCTGTGGAAATAAAGCGAATGAACTCAAGGCACATTCTGAGCTGAGATGTCATTTGCAGCACTCATATACACTACTTTTCTTGCAAATTTTATTTTTTTAAATTCAGAAGACAGAAACAAAGAAAGAGTGAGAACCTTTTAGATGCGCGTGTTCCACGAGACTGTAGGCCTCCGTATCAGCGCGTCATATATGTGCATAGACGGCTTTCTGTCATCTGTTCTTAATACTATTATGAAGTGTGTTTCTTCAAGTACGTGTCTGTGTGTCTAGGGGCAAATTATTTGTAATATTAATTTGATAATAATAATAGCCTAATAATAATAATACTTTAATACGTGGGAAAATGAGCCAAAATTCCTCTTGACATCGTCAAAGGCATCAGCTATTGGTGATAACTCTGACCATCGTCGATCCCCGAGTTCATCATCTGTTGGCACAACCCTAATGTGCATTTCTTTATATAAATTCACAAAATGTTCAGACAGTCTCCTTGTTGGTTTTTACAACACATTCAGAATCATTACCGCTTTTGCCGATGTCGCTGCGGCTCGCTTTGTGTGTGTGCTTGTAAAATTTATATTTTAAAGGCTCATTATTACAGTTTAGTATTTCTCTGTAATGTAGAACAGTGTTAACAATTACTTATAACATTCTTTCTCAGACCTGGAACTCTAAGGTAAGCAATTTTGCTTATGGTGTTTTGTGTGGTCTGCTGTGAGTTGGGCCTGGGTGGTGGTAACACTAAAGGCTTCACCAAATTCAAACCTAATTAAATAATTAATTAGCCCTAATAGAAGCGAGCTATGGTTAGAGAGGTATGTTAAAAAAACATAAAACACACTGTGATAATTTCAAATAACAATGGCATTAACACCTGTAGAGGCATCAAAACCTGTAGAACTGCTGGGGTCAGAACACCCAATATGTAGAGACATCATAAGAGAATTTTCTAAAAAGTGGGAGAAAAGAACAAAATGCTTAAACACAAAGTGGCCAGCAGAGGGAACATTTGATGTGGCTATGTGTAGAGAAATGGAGGCATTGATAAAAAATCATAAGGCCAAAGATTAGAGCAAGAAAAGGGAAGAAAAAAGGGAAAAGGAACAAGAGGTACTGAATTTATTCAAAAACTTACTAAAAACAGAGAGACCGCGCCCCTATGCCCCACCTTATGACCCATCCGTAAAGCAGATGCCTGTCATAACAGGAACAGTAGAGGTAAGAGGTCAGGTAGAAATAGAGTATGATGCACACAAAAGGGATGATGAAGAAAGGGAAATTGAGACATCAAGTTACAGGGAAGAGTCAAGAGCAGAAAACAGAAGGGGAAAAAGAAAAGAATATGAAGACACATAAAGTTTGAATTCCTATCAGAATGTGTCACAAGCATGAGAAGAGATGATAAAGAGACAAAAAGAAGAATATGAGGAAATGCCAGAGGAAAGATTAACACCTAACAAAGACCTAACAGGAATAATGGATGAACTGGAGCAAGACATAATAAAGACTGGGGAACGAATAGCAAGAGAGAAGCAAGCCCTGAGAAAAGAACTGGCGAAAAAGGAATTTAGAGAAAGAAGCAGACAATCAAAGGTCAGAGCCCACTTGAACAGCCCTAAGAGAGGAGAACATAAACATGTCTCAGGCAGACTACTCCTTGAGGACGTGCAGAAGGAAGAGGAACCATGGCCAGCAGAGAACTAATGGCCCACCAGGAGTATGCTGGGTATGTAACCAGCCCGGACACAACAGACAAGACTGCCCTTCTAATCCATGGCAAAAGAACAAAGCACCAAGTCCAGTCAATAATCCATGGCAACAAGAACCCCAAACTCAAGCTCCATGTCCAGTAAATCCATGGTGTGGACCAAATCAGGGCTACTAGGGCTGCCCAGAGGATCCTATGTGGAGGGGTCAACTTCCAATGATATCATGTGATGCTGATCAAGAACCTATGCTGCAGGTTAAAATAGAAGGCAAGACAACACCAGTAATGCTAGACACTGTAGCGACGTTCAAGTGTATAAATCTGAATTATGCCTTTCACCTCCCCAAGTCTGGAAAATACGTAAAGACAGTAGGATTCTCAGGACTTACGCAGCTAATTCCAATGATGGCTCCAGTTAGCATAAAAGCAAAAGACACAGAAATAAAAATTCCCATTTTAATATCAGAACAAACACCTGTTAATCTGCTAGGAAGGGATGCCATATGTAAAGTGAACTTGCAGATATGGTGCTCTCCAGAGGGAATATACATAGACAGCAGGGGAATTAAGCAGATGATTGTCACAAAATTCCAAGAACCCCAAGAGCCACAAGCTAATATATATTGGTTAGGAGATTTAGGGAAAGATGTGGAAAAAACTGAATTCCAATTGTACCATAATATATGATTATGGCAGGGACCCAAAGCTTGAAAATAAATGGTTGAATGACATAAAAGGACAGGAAGTTCCATTGAGTTTGCAATACATAATTATAGGACCAGAGGGAGCAGCACTGCAAATTGAGAAATGTAGTTTCATTGAAAAATGGTTTCGAGAACCAGATTCAGCTCCTATTTTACATGTTACCTTATATGTAAGTTAAAGGAGTCAGGCAGAAGACTTAGGACCAATGATGCAGAGAGCGGAAGGGAGAAAGTGGGAAGCAACAGATAATCCTTTAATTTTTCAATCAGCAGACAAAACATACCTCAAAATTCTGTGAAATACCATTTTGACAGGCATCCCAAGGGTGATGGTGATTACTAAAGAAAAAGAAAACAAGTTGGATTCAAAAACAGTTGAATTAATGTTAGAGATGGAAGAACAAGTACCAACTGAAATGTGGTCTAAAGATGATACTGTTAGTTTAATACGATTTTGATATCATTTTTATGTCTCCCCCACAGTCACTCTTCAATCAAGAAATAAATCCACTCGGGTGGGAAGAAATACACGGACACAGAATGTCACGAGCAGTTCTTCGATTTATTAAAAGCAAGCATGGGGTTATATGGTTATTGTCACACAAGGCTGGTTACACCCTTTACCTTGAACTTTCTCAGTCATCCATATATGGGGTTGTTTCCTCTCGCTTACAAAAGTACATTCTTGCCAAGTGCATTTTGTGATCAAAGCAGTGCTGAAAACATACAAAGCAGATAAGCAAGCATCAAGGTCACATTGTTCCATCTGAGGCCTATTTCTCACATTGTCCACTTTTGTCTCGAAGAGACAAGTTCCTCAGATGGCTATTCAAAAATCTAATCTTGTTTACCTTACATTCTATCTTTTACTCATTACCATCATATTCCTCCCAATGTGTCCCATAACCATCTCTATCAGCATCTTCAAGGTTTATCAGAGCGTAATTAGCATTCAAAGCATCATCAATTGTCCTATTGACCAATGCTTTAGCACATGGAATCACACAACAAATCAGTAATGCTATAACAAGTAAAATTACTCCTATAGGTATTAAAGCATTCAAAAAAAATTTTCCCAACCATTTCACCATGTCAATAAGTCACTGACATCATCTACAGTTGCTCTCACTGTCAAGTCCGCTGCTATCTTTGTCATGTTTTTCAGGCCCATTTCAATGGCATGTCCATCTTCATCATTTTCTGGAATGAAAGTACAGCAACTCGTTCTCACGATAACACATACTCCTCCACTGGCAGCTTTTAACTGGTCAAGGACCAGTCTATTTTGTAGCGCTGTTAATCTTAGGCCTTTTAGTTCTTGGCGTACTGCGTCAGTCGTTGTTTTTGATGAATTTATGAATGATATCTAGTCATTTCAACTTCTTGCTGTATTACTGCAACACCCACTTGTGGGAACAGTGCTCCAAAGAATTTTCGGTTGCACCTTACTTTTGGTGTGTATCCCATTGACCTATTATCGTACCCTCCTGATATACAAATTGGGAATATGGGTTGTTCAGACAGCGTCAGCCATTCTATCAGTTTTACTACTTGTTGTGGAATGGCCAGGTATGGGCCATAAGGGCCACAATTACCCCCTACTACTGGATCTGACATCCTGAATGGCAAGCTAAGATTGGCTCTCTCTGGATCAACACTCATCCCCGGGTGTGTTGCAACTCCTATTAAGCACACCAGCCCCTGTTGTTTTAACGGGGTTACCTTTACCGCTGGTGTAGATGCACTATGCGGCTTATGCGTACATACAGGTGCATCTCAATAAATTAGAATGTCATGGAAAAGTTCATTTATTTCAGTAATTCAACTCAAATTGTGAAACTCGTGTATTAAATAAATTCAATGCACACAGACTGAAGTAGTTTAAGTCTTTGGTTCTTTTAATTGTGATGATTTTGGCTCACATTTAACAAAAACCCTCCAATTCACTATCTCAAAAAATTAGAATATGGTGACATGCCAATCAGCTAATCAACTCAAAACACCTGCAAAGTTTTCCCGAGCCTTCAAAATGGTCTCTCAGTTTGGTTCACTAGGCTACACAATCATGGGGAAGACTGCTGATCTGACAGTTGTCCAGAAGACAATCACTGACACCCTTCACAAGGAGGGTAAGCCACAGACATTCATTGCCAAAGAAGCTGGCTGTTCACAGAATGCTGTATCCAAGCATGTTAACAGAAAGTTGAGTGGAAGGAAAAAGTGTGGAAGAAAAAGATGCACAACCAACCAAGAGAACCGCAGCCTTATGATTGTCAAGCAAAATCGATTCAAGAATTTGGGTGAACTTCACAAGGAATGGACTAAGGCTGGGGTCAAGGCATCAAGAGCCACCACACACAGACATGTCAAGGAATTTGGCTACAGTTGTCGTATTCCTCTTGTTAAGCCACTCCTGAACCACAGACAATGTCAGAGGCGTCTTACCTGGGCTAAGGAGAAGAAGAACTGGACTGTTGCCCAGTGTTCCAAAGTCCTCTTTTCAGATGAGAGCAAGTTTTGTATTTCATTTGGGAACCAAGGTCCTAGAGTCTGGAGGAAGGGTGGAGAAGCTCATAGCCCAAGTTGCTTGAAGTCCAGTGTTAAGTATCCACAGTCTGTGATGATCTGGGGTGCAATGTCATCTGCTGGTGTTGGTCCATTGTGTTTTTTGAAAACCAAAGTCACTGCACCCATTTACCAAGAAATTTTGGAGCACTTCATGCTTCCTTCTGCTGACCAGCTTTTTAAAGATGCTGATTTCATTTTCCAGCAGGATTTGGCACCTGCCCACACTGCCAAAAGCACCAAAAGTTGGTTAAATGACCATGGCGTTGGTGTGCTTGACTGGCCAGCAAACTCACCAGACCTGAACCCCATAGAGAATCTATGGGGTATTGTCAAGAGGAAAATGAGAAACAAGAGACCAATAAATGCAGATGAGCTGAAGGCCACTGTCAAAGAAACCTGGGCTTCCATACCACCTCAGCAGTGCCACAAACTGATCACCTCCATGCCACGCCGAATTGAGGCAGTAATTAAAGCAAAAGGAGCCCCTACCAAGTATTGAGTACATATACAGTAAATGAACATACTTTCCAGAAGGCCAACAATTCACTAAAAATGTTTTTTTTATTGGTCTTATGATGTATTCTAATTTTTTGAGATAGTGAATTGGTGGGTTTTTGTTAAATGTGAGCCAAAATCATCACAATTAAAAGAACCAAAGACTTAAACTACTTCAGTCTGTGTGCATTGTATTTATTTAATACACGAGTTTCACAATTTGAGTTGAATTACTGAAATAAATGAACTTTTCCATGACATTCTAATTTATTGAGATGCACCTGTACATAACAACTACCCTTCTTTCCCGTATTTTGGCCAGGAAGTTAGCTAGTTTCCACCACAAATTGGTAGCGTAGGTATATGGTGCATCACCATCATCTATCCATGTCTCATTACCACTAGATATACAGGCTTCGACAACTGTCATAAGACAGCGACATAATAAAGAACTTCATTCTTCGTCCCTTCTAATTCTCAAGTTAGGCACTGGCGCTGTGTGTTCAGCTCCTCCAGTACTTTCACCGTTCGCTTTCTAAATAGTCAGGCTCTCCCCAGGTGCAGGCTTCACACAGCTTGTGTGTATCCACTGTGGTTGCAGATCTATCAGTACCCCTGTCCTGGTTATCGCCAGAACCGTTGTTGGACCCAGATACTTGGGCTCACTGAGCTTCATTGGTTTCAGACACTTCACTAGGACCTGCTGATTTGGAACAAATGGGTGAGTCGGCTTTTCTGTGGGCATAGGGTGAGAAAGAGAAACATCACCATTTATGCCATTTAATGTTTTAACAAGGGAATCCACGTAATCAGCTACTACCACCTCCAAATCACCTGTGGACAAAGAGCATGCGCGGCCTTTGACCCAAGGGGTCAGGAAAGGCCTAACCATTAGTATTTCAAATGGAGACATTCTTGTTGTTGCTGATGGAGTCATTCTCATCTCTGTTAATACTGCTGGTAGTAAATCTACCCATTTTTGGCCTGTTTCCAGGCATGCCTTAGTCAACCTATTTTTTATTGTTCTGTTTGTGCGTTCAACCACCCCTGCGGATTGTGGATGGTAAGGTATGTTGAAATGCCAATTAATGTTTAGCTACTTAACTAGGTGATGTGTCACTTTTGAAGCAAACGGAGTTCCATTGTCACTTTCAATGACCGATGGAATTCCGAAACGTGGAATTGTCTCTTTTGTCAAAATTTTTACCACTGTTAATGCATTTTCTTTGCTGCATGGGAAGGCTTCTGGCCATTTTGAAAATCGGTCTATAATCACCAGGGGTAGTTTAACATTGCCACATGCCGGCATGTGTGTGAAATCAATTTGCAGATGTTGGAATGGGGCCTCCAGATGAGGTAATGATTCATGTGTTGTTGGTTTGTGTCTGTTATTTTGTGCACACACTAGGCACGCGTCTAGAATTAAAGAAATCTCACCTTTGCAATGCAATACAATTAGTTGATTTTCTGTATCACCTTTTCTTAAGAAATATGTGATATGCCATGGTAATGTCTACACAGCAGCACTATTGCTAATGTTGGTAGTGCTAATCATTTTTGTTTGTCTTTTAGCAGTCCCCCATCATCCGATACCTCATTGGCTGCCCAATGCTCCAGGTTGTGTGCTGTTGGATTAGATTGCAAAATTTTGATGTCTAGATCACTAGTCAAAGTGGAATGCATCATTGGCATGATGTCTACATCGGTATCCCTTATACCTATGTGTGGGCTATGAATTACCTCTTTTGCTGCTCACTTTGCTACTTCATCTGCAAGCCTGTTGCCCTTTGCGTCTTCTGAGTCACCAGTGGTATGGCCTGCCACTTTGATTACTGCTAATTTGGAAGGCAGTTGTGCTGCTTTAATCAACTCGCATTGTGATGTGATATTGGTTTTCCATCCGAAGTTGTATAATTTCTTCCCATAATTTTGCAAAATCGTGCACTACCCCATATGCATACTTTGAATCTGTATATATATTTATGCATTGGTCTTCTGCCAATTGACAGGCTCTCGTTAATTCTACTAGTTCGGTGGCTTGCGCTGATTTGTATGGTAACGATTATGCTTCTGTAATTTGATTGGGTAGCTCTGTAATTGCATAACCACACCAGTACACATTGTCATTTGGTTTGTAGCATGAGCCATCTACATACCAATGTCTCCCCTCTTGCAGAGCAGATGCAGAAACATCCGGTCTGCATGCAGTGGAGACCTGTATTCTCTCCATACAATCATGCAAGTCAGGCTCGAAAGTGCCTTGAACCAACAAATCATGCAAATGAATCACTGGTCCATGGGCCACACTTCTTGGTTTTTTTTAGTCAAATTAGCAGTAGATGTTAAAATAGCTTCATAACCAGAACGTCTTTGTGCAGTCATATGTTGTGTTGAAATATTGTGCATAATAGCACCTACCTGTTGAGTTGTGTGCACCGTCAGAGGATGTTAAAGCACAACTCGTTCTGCATCCTGTACCATCATCGCTGTCACAGCCACTGCTCGCAGACAACCAGGGAGTCCCTTTGCAAAGGAATCCAGTGTTTTAGATAAATATGCCACTGGGCGATAAGAGCCCCCCCTGCTCCCTGCAGCCTCATGCACGTACAAATGGAAAGGCTCTGGAAGACCCAGAGCTGGTGGCTTTCCAAGACAGAATTTCAGGTGTTTAAATGCCAAGTCCATTTCCGTATTCCATTGGATTTCATCATTGTTGTTCATTGTTGCTTCTCGCAGAGTCTTGTCATATATCAAACAGTTTGGTACCCATGACCTGCAGTAGTTGACCAACCCCAGGAAACTCTGCATTTGTTTCTTTGTTTGTGGATGGCCGAAGTTTGAAATTGTCTTGATCCGATCTGCAGACATCCGTACAGTCCCCATTGTAGCTTCTCGCTTGATGCCTTGAATCCAGCCTGAGCTAAAATGTTACAGACAATAATTGATGCTTGTCTGCAAGCCTCTGATGTTCCAGCAGTAACCAGGATGTCGTCGTCATACTGCAACAGGCATTTGACAGGTGGCAGTTTCACATCCTGTAATGTACAGTGCACAACAGCCGAGAAGACGACCAGCGAATCTCTATACCCTTGTGGCAGTCTCGTCCAAGTATATTGTTGGCCCCCATAGGTGAATGCGAACAATGGCTGGGTCACAGGCGAAACAGGTACACTGAAAAAGGCAGAACATAAATCAATTACAGTAAAATGACCATGTATCGATGGTATTGAATTAATAATTGTTTGTACATCTGGTACTACTGGAGAAAGTGGTTGAATTAAATCATTAACTTTTCTCAAATCTTGTGTCATTCTCCAGGTCCCGTTAGCCTTTCTCACAGGATTAGTTGGAGTGTTGTATGGAGAGAGCATTGGTATTAAAATACCTTGTTCAATCAATTGCTCTATGATTGGCCTAATACCTTGTTCCTTTTCAATCGATAGAGGATACTGCTTACAGTATACTGGAGTGGTTACAGCTAATCTAGCTGTATATGGTTTCACATCAATTATGCCAGCTTCGTCTTTGTGCTGAGCCCATAACCTTGGGTTTATCATCGCTTGCTCAGCCTCCACCAGTTGCGTTTGGCTCACTTCCTCCCCCACACTCCCTGTTGGCACAGTAACTGAATACACAGTAGGAAACATGAGTTGCAGAGAAGCATTGTCAAAAACAATTTGTGCACCAATTTTATGCATTAGATCTCGACCCAGTAAACAGAATGGAGAGTCTGGTATGATTACAAAAGCATGCATTTTGAACAAATCTGGGTTGTCTTTGGAAGTTACTGGCAAAGTCGGAGTCATTTCACATTTCAAAGGGATACCATTTATCCCAACAGAGTTTATTGTTCTCCCTGTTATAGAGCCCTCATAGAACTGGCCAGTCAATGAGGAACATGAAGCTCCCGTATCAACCAGAAAAACATATGGTTTATGATCAACATTCAATTCAATGAAAGGTAAAGCATTAGAATTATTTGGAAATTTGATCGAAATCATAGAACATGTTGAGGGCTCTGTACTCTGTGGGCACCCCTAGCGTGGGGTCCATTCAGTCGGGTATTGTGGGTTATTCTGTTGTCTGGGTTGTCTGTTATCACTGGGCTGCTCCATTCATTGGGCTTGTCCCTGTTCCTCGTTGTACTTTTTCTTTCGACAGGCAGCTGCCCAATGGCCCAATTTGCCACAATATCAACAGTTTGCCTTTTTGTACTAACCACCCTGACCCTTACTCTGCCACGGCCCTTGTGGATGGCTTTGACGCATCTTACCCTGGTTGCGTTGGTCGTACTGCATGAATGCCTGATTTTTGCTTGGTTCGAAAGCTCCAGCGATGGATAGATCTCTTATCCTTCGACCTAATTCATCCGGTTGAATGGTTAATATGTTTGGTGTAGTCATTTGAAGCAATTGTGCTGTTTCCCTCCATGTTATTCAAGAATGTATTAACAAACAATTGTTTGTTTCCATCATTCAATTGAAGACCAGATTCTTCTGACCATGCTTTCTTAAAGCGGTCAAAAAATTGTACCGGATTCTCATTCTTCTCTTGTTTTGTGTTTGCAGCATACGATAGGTCTTGTTTGCAGTCTGATAATTTGGTCAGAAATTCTGTTAGATTTCTGAACATATGATCAGTCATCAGTGGGTTAGCCCATTTAAAGTCAACTGTTCATTTTAGCATCATCTCACCATCTTCCCCTTTGTCTTTTTAACTTAATTGCATGGATTTGTCTTCGTCTACTTCCATTTTTACTTCTGGTAGATCGTACATGCTAGCCAATTCCGGTACTTCATCAATTCATAATTTTTCAGTCACCTCACTTGGTAGAGATTTCATCAAAATTAATCTGTAATCTTTTCCTGTCAATTACCTATAACCTGTCATTCGCCTGAGTGTCTCGATGTATTTATGTGGATATTTAGTCGGGTCTGGTAGTTCTTTTCAAATCGTCAACGTTTCGGACATTTTTAGTGGTTTTATTTTATATACGTCATTTATGGCAACGAAAGGAAAACTTTGTGTGGTTTCCGTCGATTGTGGCTGTTTAACTGTCACTTCAAATGTCTTTTCTGTCTCTTGTAAAGATGGGTAGAGTTTTTTGGTAGTTTTGTCTGATGGAATCACTTGTGCAGCCATTGCACTGTGATAGTCATGCGGTTTTAATGACAAGAACTGCGCTGATGGCAATGGTTGATGTGGCTTCAGTGGCTGCCTCACATGTCCCTGTTTTCTAACCTGTTTATATTTATTGTTCCCTTATTCTGGACCTTTGTCCCAATACGGCATCAAATCCACATATGCTGTTGACTAATGTTCCTCCTGCTGCCAACTATTTCACTGTGATTGACCTGTGTTCTGCATTTTTCAGCATCCCTTTAGCAGAGGAAAGCAGCCACCTTTATTCATTCATCTATCAAGGTAAACAGTATACGAACACCAGAATGCCCCAAGGATTCAAACATTCACCACATGTGTTCAATCAAGTTTTGAAAACTGATTTGGAAGATCTTAGACTGGATAGCACATTGATACAGTATGTGGATGATCTGTTGATTTGTTCAACAACATTAGAACAATGTCATCAAGATTCCATTAAAGTGCTCATCAAATTGGCTGGAGGAGGCCACAAGGTCTCTAAAGAGAAATTGCAATATTGCCTACCATAGGTAGAATATTTAGGATGAATCATTGCACATAAAACTAAGGCTATATCACCAAATCAAATGAAAGGCATAAGTAAAATGCCTCAACCACAAACAGTGGGACAAATTATGACCTTTTTTGGCATAACATGCTTTAGTGCTGATTGGATAGAAGATTATGCTACCAAAACGGCCCCCTTAAGGGCACTAATGAAACAAACAGGTCATCAGAATCTCCGAGCATGATTAACATGGAATACTGATGCATTGATAGCCTTTGAATCAATGAAAAAGAGCTCCAAACAGCTCCAGCTCTGGCAACCCCAGACTATGCCAGACCATTCCATTTGTATGTGGCAGATGGATAGGCGTCAGCAGTCTTAATGCAGGAAACTTGTAGTGGAAGAAAAAAGCAACCAATTGCCTATTACAGCAACAAATTGGACAATGTAGTGCAGGGCTACCTGCCATGCTATCAGCAAGGATTGCAGCAGTATATTTTGCTTATGACAAAGCTTCCACTGTGACAATGGGCTACCCAGTCATAATTTACACTCATCATAAAGTCACAGAACTATTAGAACAAGGTAGATTTGTCTTGACCCAAGCCAGGTGTCTGACATACTCAACACTGTTAACTTACCCCGACATCACCATAAAGCGACACACAACAGTAAACCCAGCCAATTTCATTCCTCTAGAAGGGGAAGGAACACCTCATGAATGTGTAATAGACTCTGTAGCCTTTACTCGCTTAAGACCAGATCTAGAATCAACACCGATCACTGACGCAGATGCAGATTATTTTGTAGATGGATCATGCTTCAGAGACCATATGGGAAATCATGCTGGGTATGCTGTTGTCAAGAGAGAAGATAGTAATTTTATCCCAATTGTACTGCAGCATTGTAAGTAACCATGCTCAGCACAATTGGCTGTATTAAAACCACTCACTGAAGCCTGTCAATTAACTAAAAATCAAACTGTTAATATTTACATAGATTCTGCACATGCTCATGGGGTGTGCCATCTATTTGGAGCGGTTTGGAAACAAAGGGGGTCGGGACACCAATTCAAGATGGTGACCAAATAATTAAACTGATTTCAGCTAAAGTTGCAATCAAAATTATTCAACCCCCCTGACCAGCAATACATTCTGGTGATGTGAATTAAAACACATCAACTAAAACCTCAGCAAACAGTCAAAGTAAGTTTTTAATACACATTTGAGTGATTTTGAGAACAAAGAGTTCAGTTTACCCAAATTTTAAAATAAAAAATAACTAATTCTCTCCACAAATGTCATGTCAAAAATATTCAACCACCAAAGTCAATCATTTGTGGGGCATCCTTTATCCTTAATAAAATACATATTTCAGGTAAGTGTTCTCAGGCTTCGGATACCTCTCTATTAGAATTTCTACACATTTCTCATGAGCAAAAGCTTCCAGCTCATTGACATTCTTTGGTTTCTGTGCTGCCACTGCTTCCTTGAAATCCCAACAAAGGTTTGCAATGGGATTTTAATGATGGACTGAAAGGGCCATTGAAGGACATTCCAAGACCTATCCCTGAACCAGATTTTGGACAACTTGGATGTATCCTTGGTGTTATTGTCTTGCTGGAAAGTCCAGTGATCACCGAGCTTCAATTTACACACTGAAGGCATCACATTTTTCATGCCAAAATGGCCGGATACCTGAAAGAATCCATGGTGTCAGTCACATAGTCAGGATAGCTGTATCCTGCAGCCACAAAACACCCCCATAACAGGACTGACCCACCTCCATGCTTGACTGTGGGGATGGTGTCATTCTTGTCATCACCTTGTCATCTTACTCCAGACATACTGCTGACACATGGGTCTAAATCTCATTTTCAGTTTAGTGTCATATGTCTATAAAACCTTCTTCCAGGACTCCACAGGTCTTTTCTAATTACTTCTTGAATATTCAAGTCAACATTTCCCTTGGTGAAGTTTTGCTTTCTTCCACACCCCAAGAAGGTTGCTGTTGTACCATATTTAAAAAAAATATGAATGGTGCTGCCAACTTTGTCTATTGGAAATTGAAGTGCCTTGGAAATGTACTTTTAGCCATGACCTTTCTTGTGTAATGAAATAATCTCCTCTATTAGCTTTTGAGACAGCTTATTTCTAATTGCATTTTTTGCATAGAAATACATTTTTGCTTACAACGCTAAACTTAAATTTTAAAACTTAAATACGTGCCATTGCAGATTGATTACTTAATTTTGTTTTAAAACAATTACTTGTGTAGCCTTACGTATTTAAGAAACAGCTACATGCAATAGGGGTTGTATAATTATGACATGGCTGTATTTTTAAAAAATCCTGCTATTTAGAAATATTAAGTTATATATTCACACTATGACTTTGAATGTGTCACTCAACTGATATACAGGTGCATCTCAATAAATTAGAATGTCGTGGAAAAGTTCATTTATTTCAGTAATTCAACTCAAATTGTGAAACTCGTGTATTAAATAAATTCAGTGCACACAGACTGAAGTAGTTTAAGTCTTTGGTTCTTTTAATTGTGATGATTTTGGCTCACATTTAACAAAAACCCACCTATCTCAAAAAATTAGAATATGGTGACATGCCAATCAGCTAATCAACTCAAAACACCTGCAAAGGTTTCCTGAGCCTTCAAAATGGTCTCTCAGTTTGGTTCACTAGGCTACACAATCATGGGGAAGACTGCTGATCTGACAGTTGTCCAGAAGACAATCATTGACACCCTTCACAAGGAGGGTAAGCCACAAACATTCATTGCCAAAGAAGCTGGCTGTTCACAGAGTGCTGTATCCAAGCATGTTAACAGAAAGTTGAGTGGAAGGAAAAAGTGTGGAAGAAAAAGATGCACAACCAACCGAGAGAACCGCAGCCTTATGATTGTCAAGCAAAATCGATTCAAGAATTTGGGTGAACTTCACAAGGAATGGACTAAGGCTGGGGTCAAGGCATCAAGAGCCACCACACACAGACATGTCAAGGAATCTGGCTACAGTTGTCGTATTCCTCTTGTCAAGCCACTCCTGAACCACAGACAATGTCAGAGGCATCTTACCTGGGCTAAGGAGAAGAAGAACTGGACTGTTGCCCAGTGTTCCAAAGTCCTCTTTTCAGATGAGAGCAAGTTTTGAATTTCATTTGGAAACCAAGGTCCTAGAGTCTGGAGGAAGGGTGGAGAAGCTCATAGCCCAAGTTGCTTGAAGTCCAGTGTTAAGTTTCCACAGTCTGTGATGATTTGGGGTGCAATGTCATCTGCTGGTGTTGGTCCATTGTGTTTTTTGAAAACCAAAGTCACTGCACCCATTTACCAAGAAATTTTGGAGCACTTCAGGCTTCCTTCTGCTGACCAGCTTTTTAAAGATGCTGATTTCATTTTCCAGCAGCATTTGGCACCTGCCCACACTGCCAAAAGCACCAAAAGTTGGTTAAATGACCATGGTGTTGGTGTGCTTGACTGGCCAGCAAACTCACCAGACCTGAACCCCATAGAGAATCTATGGGGTATTGTCAAGCGGAAAATGAGAAACAAGAGACCAATAAATGCAGATGAGCTGAAGGCCACTGTCAAAGAAACCTGGGCTTCCATACCACCTCAGCAGTGCCACAAACTGATCATCTCCATGCCACGCCGAATTGAGGCAGTAATTAAAGCAAAAGGAGCCCCTACCAAGTATTGAGTACATATACAGTAAATGAACATACTTTCCAGAAGGCCAACAATTCACAAAAAATTTTTTTTATTGGTCTTATGATGTATTCTAATTTTTTGAGATAGTGAATTGGTGGGTTTTTGTTAAATGTGAGCCAAAATCATCACAATTAAAAGAACCAAAGACTTAAACTACTTCAGTCTGTGTGCATTGAATTTATTTAATACACGAGTTTCACAATTTGAGTTGAATTACTGAAATAAATAAACTTTTCCACGACATTCTAATTTATTGAGATGCACCTGTAGATGTAAAGTTTAAAAATTCTAGGTCATCAGAAAAGCTTACCTTTGTAAATCATGCTGGGTATGGGGGGGGGGGGTTGAATAATTTCTATTGCAACTGTATGATGCACCCATTAAATGTCAAGCACACAAAAAATGCAATGACTTTGTCATTCAAGGCAACAATGCTGCAGATTTACATGCCAAAAGGACCTCAGGATGCCAATTAGCAGTAATGGCACCTTCAATTTTGATTAAACCTCAACCCCAATTTGGATGATATTTCTCGTATGCAGCATCAGGCTAGCCCTTATGAACTTAGTATATGGCAACAAAGAGGCGCAAGCAGAGATGCAAATGGCATATAGTGCTCACATGAAGGCCACATGATTGCCCCAACACCACTTCTTACTATTCTAATCTCAGATGCTCATGGTTTTGACCATTGCGCAAGGGGAGAAGTGATTAGAAAAATAAAATAACAGGGATATTGCTCGCCATACCTACAGGCAATGGTAGATAAATGTTTGGCTGAATGTGAAATTTGCGAACAAAACAATGTCAGAAAAGGTACATCTGCACCAATAGGTCACATACTAGTTCCAGAAGGACCATTTAAACACCTGGTAATAGACTATGTGGACATGATAAAATCAGTAAGAGGGAAAAGATACATGTTGGTGATAATAGACAGATTCAGCAGATGGGTAGAAGCAGTACCATCAGCAGATCAGAGAGCCCAAACTGTGATCAAATTCTTGACCAGAGAGGTCATGCCAAATGGAGATTTGGCATACCATCTCAAATCAGTTCTGACAATGGCTCAACATTCGTTCAAAGAACAGTGAAAACAGTGTTACAGCAACTGAGAATAAAACAAAGACTAGGGTGTGTCTATCATCCACAATCACAGGGAATGGTAGAAAGAG
This sequence comes from Myxocyprinus asiaticus, assembly GCF_019703515.2. Lineage (NCBI taxonomy): Eukaryota > Metazoa > Chordata > Actinopteri > Cypriniformes > Catostomidae > Myxocyprinus > Myxocyprinus asiaticus. Next base: position 3,656,103 of record NC_059376.1, read on the forward strand.
TGAATGGAACCCTCAAAGCTAAGCTTAGTAAAATTTGTGCTGACACTAAACTCAGTTGGGATGATGCTTTACCTCTTGCACTAATGAGTTACTGCATGCAAACCAATAGAATTACCAATTTAACACTGCATGAAATGCTAACAGGCAGACCCATGCCAGTACCATACTTAAGAGGTCCTTACAAAGGACCACCTCTAGAACAGTTGCAGATGGAATTAAGGGCTTACATGAGACAATTTACTACTATACATGAAGCCATTTATTCACAGGTACAGAGCAGGGGACCCAGGGAGTGTCTGGCATTTTTAGGAGATCCAAAATTTGGACAGGGAGTTTGGGGAGATGAATGTAAATGTTTAGATGTTCGAATAGATGAGAAAAAAAGAGAAAACTCTTTAACATATGTCATAAACCGCACGCTTGAATATGAGTGTTTTAATAAATCCAATGGAGAGGTTGATATGGGAACATTTTGAGGCAACTGTGCAGTAATTTGGTATCTGGATGAAAAAATTTATGATCAGGAAGGAGTTTTTAAGTTTAGCAGAGTAATATTTGCAACAGCCACAATGAAGGAAATTTTACAGTAATAGAAGCCCCAAGATGTTTGGATAAAACTTGGGAAGGATGCCTTTTAGATTGTGAAAACCAAATTTTAGTTCCTCCTGTGATAAGAATATATGAGGAACAAACAGCAGCCATAGCAGACTACTTTTGGATTTGTGAAGGAAAACGATTGCAGGCTACATTACTCAAAGGGTGGAAAGGAATATGTGCCAGAGTAAGACTAGTGCAAGAAATAATGATGTTAGACTGGGACCTAAAGGAATCTGAAAACCAGAATGAATCTAGAGAAACTGTACAGAAAAAACATAAATAGAGCCATTCAGAAAGACCCTAATGTATACTTAGATGCGATTGGTCAATGAAGAGGAATACCACATGAATTTAAAGCTAGAGATGAAATAAAATCAGGCTTTGAGTCTATATTCATATGGATAACACTCAATAAGAATACAGAATGGATTAATTACATTTACTATAATCAGCAGAGATTCATTAATTACACTGATGATGCATTGAAGGCCTTAGGAGAACAGCTAGAACCTACAAGCACAATCACATGACAAATAGACAGGCACTAAATTGATTATAGGCGGAAAGAGGAGTTTGTGTAGTGTTTGGAGCTGACTGTTGCACTTATATCCCAAATAATACAGCTCCTGATGGATCCTTTACTGAGGCCATGAAGAAGCTGAAAAGTCTCAGGGAAGAGGTCACTGAAAATGCAGGAAGAGACAAGCATATTGGGAGCTGGTTTGACAAGATATTTGGATCCTGGGGAGAATGGCTTACTAAAGTAGGAATAATAATGGCAATAGCAGTCAAACAGATGATCAATGTGTCTGTGAAACAATCTGGAATTGACACTGGGGGCACCAGCGCGTACCCCATAGGTCCTGGACTGGATGAACTGCACAAAATAGTGTAAAACCTCACTACACAAAGAGTGGTAGGGAAGGGGAGCCTTTATATTTTTGACTCTTTATTTTTCAATTTTCTATTGTTTTTGAATAGCAAGGGAGTCAGCATACTCATTGTATTTTCTTTGATACAAAACTAGGTAGTACTTTAGATCTTGGGTAGAGTAGGCAGGAAGACAGAGGGTATTATGTTTATTATTTTGGCATATGCCCCTTCCTGATGTCATTTATCTCTTAAAAAAGAAGATGTTTGTTGTTTAATCAAGTCATGTAAATGAAAGGGGACAATAAAGGTATGAAGCAGGTCATTATCCGTGTCATGAGGTAATGCGACCAGAATTAAAAGGGAACGATAAGAATTATCTGTACTTTTTGAATATTTTAAAAGTATCACTTATTGTTTTAATCATTTTCGAAGTTACTATTAACCAGGTAAATCACTTTTGAATTAAGTATAGTATGCATTTATAATCTCTGAAAAACACTGAAAGCACCACTGGAAGGCCAGAGACTAAGATATCATAAAATGAAGGGAAAACTGCTGAAATGAAGAAAGGATCAACAAGCACCTCAGTGCTTAGCAGCAAGGGCAGACTCTACTGGTGGTTTAAAAACCTGCTGTCTGCTCCAACACCACCAGGCTACCAGAAATGTCTGTGAGTTCTTCTGGCACCGTGGGATGTATCAATATGCTGGATAATCTGCTGATAGCGTTTAATCACTGATATATTCTACATAACCATGACAACCATAGGCAAGGCTGAACTTGCACACACATGCTTTTATACAAGAATGTGATTTGTTTCTGATTTGTGTTACCCCCAAGAAAGACTTAGTTAGGGAGACGAGATCTTTTACTTCCCCATAGCCAAATGTGGGGGGAGACGTTTGGTCTTGTTTCTCTTCGGAGTGCGGCTCCATAAGAGAAGTTATTGTTAGAGGAATGTGTGACTTTGGTCACTTGATAGGAATGAAGGAGACTGACTTGTGGAGTTGCACTCTGGGTAAGGGTAATGGAGGTGGGACTTGGAAAAGTTCCAAAGGGGGGAATATCTAGTATATTTTTATTAAACATATATAATTTATTTGTAGAGTAGCCTGGGCATTGTGTAAACCAGGAAAACTCTGAAGGCTGCATTGCCTATGTGACTATGCTATGGAAACCCTGAAGGTTGCACATATGCTGTCTTATCTTACCTCAGCAATATTATACAGAATGGCACACAGTGGAGAAAGCATTCCTCAATCACTGGTTGGTACAATCATTAGTCAAACTACTCTATTCTGTTCACATGAAATGTACACTTTCTTGATAAATGGGATTAAATGTTTTTTTTTTTTAATTTCTTTTTTTAAATAGACTAGTTGCCAGGATTCCACTATTAAAAAGAAGCCAGAAGGTCTGATAACTAATTGTGGCAAGCAGATAAGGTGGGGATGCATGCCTATTGGCTAAGATAACATAAATGTATGCTTATTGGCTAAAAGAAGAGAACAAAAATTTATAAAATTGAGAGTTTGGAACAGGATAGTCAGATGATCAACTGGCATCTTGGCTTTGCTGCTTTGTTCAATAAAGTCTAATCTTTGACATCTGGAACTCCTTGACTTCGAGAGTTTTCTTGCAAAGAGAGAAAAGACTTCATTATTCCACAACACTCTCTGAGACTTCTTCTGAGTCAAATAAAAGATTAGTTCAATGAACGAATCGTTCATGAACGACCCATCACTAATGTGCATTATCATACTAGTTCTCCATGTCCACCCCAGCCTCAGGGAATGACCAGTGTACACACTGAACATGGCCCAAGCCACTCACAGTATATGTCACACCAAGACCAGAGGCACATCCCATCAGAGCCATGTACACGCCAACGCTCCCCTGCACTTGATTCTAGATTCAGAGAACAACCTGAATATTATTCAAGGCTTTACTATCAGATACTTTGTTCCCTGCTCTCCTTCACCCTCCACCAGAGAAATAACTTACAGAGGTCCTACCCCTTCAATACCAGTTTTTACTATGGAGAACCCACAGTTTGCTGCCACATGATGCCACATTTTAAATACCAAATTCTGCTATTGGACCTGAAGTTTGAGGAGGCCCTTTTAATTGCAGATTCATATAGCAACTCCCGTTATCCATACATCCAAACCATGCAATTACTGACTGACATTGTTGACATTATGGGCAGCCCCATCAATTGGCATTACAGAGAATCGCAGAACTGATGGATGGGCCAAATATTTGCAGTGGGGACACTCAGGCCTTTCGGAAGTTTGCCCTCAGAGTCCAGGAATTGCAGGTTATGCTCGATCAGCTGGGTGAGAATGGAGCTATTGAATTACAGTGTGGCTCACATGTGTCAAGACTTATGTCCAAACTCACTCATGATCTCAAGACTAACTTCAAAAGATATGTTCACCCCCTCAGAAACCTCATTCCACACCTGCTAGACTTCACACACTAGCTCAAGTTCGAGCTACAGGTACAGCCTACTGACTGTAAAGTCAATACAAGTGAGATTATGGGACGTGTTGGCCAGCAGATAGAGGCCCAACATCAGCATAAGCACACACCTCAGACAGCAGCCATTGTGCATGGTGTAGATCAGTTTACAAACATTCCAGATGCCATAACCTCAGCGATTCAAACCCCTGTAAAGACTGTGTACTGTCATTATTGTGACAATAACCAGCACTATCTTAACCAGTGCACTAATTTTGCACTATTAACCAGTGAGCTAAAAACTAACTGGATTAAATCAAATAAGAGGTGTTGGAGGTGTGGATGAAAACATCAGGCTGCCCAGTGCAGATTGAAAGCCACATGTAAGACTTGCAAGGGCAAACACTTGACTGTCTTGCACAACATTAATAGCAAGTCAACACAGATGAAGGACTCTGGAGCACCACAGGAGAGCCAAACGCTACACCTGGACCGCCCAATAGATGGCAGCCAAGTCCTTCTAAAAATTAGTAAAGTACTGTTGCACAATGGCAAACATGCTTTGATGACATAGGCTATTCTGTACAATGGTTCGGAACATACCATCCTACTTAATGATGCTGCACAGCAGCTTGAGCTTAATGGGCAGGCTGAAAACCTCTCCTTGCGCACAGTCAAACATGACACACAAGTCATTCATGATGCCAGAGTATCTTTCACTCTCTCCCCTGCATTTCAGCCAAATACAAGGTTTAAGATAAGGGGTGCTTTCACTGCAGATTATTTACATTTGGCTAAATAATCGCATCCAGTTGCCTTCTGCAAAATAAATACAAGCATCTTAAAGGCTTATCTCTTCATGCCTTTTCTCAAGTTCAGCCATTGCTGCTCATAGGCTCTGATCACCACCACTTGATCACCCCCATGGAGCCAGTGCGGTTTGGACAACCAGGCAGTCCAGCTGCTATAAGGACCCGATTAGTCTGGACACTTCAAGAACGGCAAATGTAGTTCAGCACCAAATCCAAGCGTAACAATGCCTTTCCTAATTGGTATCATCCCCTTTATCAGAGCTGTTACAACACTTAGAAAGACTATGGCATCTAGAAGTATTATTGTACTGCAATGAGAAGGTGGTGACACGTTCACAGTTTGAACAGGAGGCCATAACTCTGCTTGAGACTAAGACAGAAAGGGTAAATGTGAATGGAGTTCTCCGCTATGCCATGCCCCTTTTGCTGAAAAAAGTTGCTAGTGCCTAAAGAGGCTGTTCTCCCCCACCTCAGAGGATTAGAAAGGTGCCTCAGCAAAAGCCCAGAACTGGCAAAACATATAATATGAATTTTGAGAGGTTGGAGCAATCTGGTTATGTTGTCAAGTTAGTTACAGAAGCAGTTAACCAGACCCCTGAATCCTGGTACCTACCGCACCATACGGTACACCATAATGGAAAGCACAGAGTAGTGTACAATTTATCCTTTCAGTACCAGGGCCTCAACCTCAATGAGTACCTCTAACCTGGGTCTTCTCTCACTTCCACCTTGCTAGGAGTACTACTTCACTTTAAAGAGCATGCTGTTGCCATTACAACTGATATTAAGGGTATGTTTCATCAGATTCATCTGCTTCGAGAGGATAGGCCACTTCTCAGGTTCCCGTGGAGAAACATGCAACGTGAAACACCAGTCAATGTCTACAATTATGGCCAAAAATATTGGCACCCTTTTAAATATAAGCAAAGAAGGCTGTGAAAAAAAATCTGCATTGTTTATCCTTTTGATCTTTCATTCAAAAAAACACGAACATCTAACCTTTCATTGAAAACAATTGAAACAGGGGAAATATCTCATTATTAAATAAATATTTCTCTCAAAAATGCATTGGCCATAGTTATTGGCACCTTTTTATTAAATACTTTTTGCAGTCTCCCTTTGCCAAGATAACAGCCCTGAGTCTTCTCTTATAATGCTTAATGAGGTTGGAGAACACCTGGCAAGGGATCTGAGACCATTCCTCCATAAAGAATCTTTACAGATCCTTCAAATTCAGAGGTCCATGTTGGTGGACTCTCTTCAGTTTACCTCACAAATTTTCTATGGGGTTCAGGTCAGGGGACTGGGATGGCCATGGCAGAACCTTGATTTTGTGGTCAGTGAACCATTTTTGTGTTGATTTTGATATTTGTTTTGGATCATTGTCCTGCTGGAAGATCCAACCAGGGCCCGTTGTAAGCTTTCTGGCAGAGGCAGCCAGGTTTTTATTTTTTTGAAAGAGTCCATGATGCCATGTATCGGAACAAGATGTACAGGACCTCTGGTAGAAAAACAGCCACACAACATTAAAGATCCAGCACCACATTTAACCGTGGGCACTGGGTACTTCTTCATCTCTGTGCGCCAAACCCATCTCTGGTGTTAGCTGGCAAAAAGCTATTTTTTGTTTCATCTTACCACAGAACCCGGTCGCATTTGAAGTCCCAGTAGTGTCTGGCAAACTGAAGACGCTTGAGTTTGTTGTTGGATGAGAGCACAGGCTTTTTTTCTTGAAACCCTCCCAAACAACTTGTGGTGATGTAGGTGATGTCTGACCCCAAGACCCAACAAATTTCTGCAATTTCCAGCTGTAATCCTTGGAGATTCTTTGGCCACTTGAACCATCCTCCTCACTGTGCGTGGAGACAATATAGACACAAGTCCCTTTCCAGGCCGATTCTTAAGATCTCCAGTTGATTAGAACTTGTTAATTATTGCCCTGATGGTGGAAATGGGCATTTTCAATGCTTTGGCTATTTTCTTATAGCCACTTCCCATTTTATGAAGCTCAACAACCTTTTCCCACACATCAGAACTATATTCATTAGTCTAACCCACTGTGATTGATGATTAAGGGAATTTGGCCTGTGTGTTACCTCATATTTATACCTATTTATACTCCTGTGAAACAGGAAGTCATGGATGAACAATTACATGTTCCTAGTCACCCAGGTGCACTACAAAATGTAAAATATGAATAGGAATATACTTCAGATATATTTTACTCATAAGAATTTCTAGGGGTGCCAATAATTGTGGCCAACATGTTTTGAAGAAAAATATTTCTTTAATGAGATATTTCCCCTCTTTCAATTGTTTTACTCCAATTAAAGGCTAGATTTTTGTAAATGTTTTGAATGAAAGATCAAAAGGATAAACAATGCAGATTTTTTTTCAGTCTTCTTTGCTCATATTTACCAAGGGTGCCAATATTTTTGGCCACAACTGTATTTGGGACCACATGCATTCCATGCTGTGCAACATTTGCTGTCCTGAAACATGTCCATGATCAAGAGAAGATACATGTGTTGCAGCAGAGAAACATGTCTTTGTTGTTGGGCCTCACGTATTCAGATAGAAGACAAAGGCATACCTAACACAGTCGTAAAATCTAACTCAGTGCCCCACATAAGTCATAAATCTTACTAATAAAAACCATGCCAAAATCAAACAAAGGGAGTCCAAAACAGACTACAAATCCCACGAAGCCTTGCTCACTAAAGGATCGAACTCTCAACTCCTATTGGATGAGGGACACAACAGAATGCACCTCAACCATGACATCATAAGGAGTAGAAATACCTCTGAAATGCTTCCAGGATTTGCTTCCAGCAACTTTGCTCACCGTGCGTAGACGCAGCTCATCGCTGCTCTGAGATGCAGCTTCGTGGCACAAGGAAGTAACGTCCGACTTGAAACTGTGGCAATACAATCTCCATCTCGCTGGATGAGTTGAGATTACTCTGTGTTCCACCGAACACTCTAACGGATTCGAAGGAGACCGCCGAGCAATCCTCATCTTCATCCATTTGCCTGCAGAAGTGAAGAGAGAAAAGATTTCTCTTCCATCTTCAATCAAGTCGACGTTGCTGATTTCTCCGCCAGCCCGCCAAGAATCAGCAACCATACTGCCCGCCGACAGAGTAGGGAAACGGCCTCCCGTCATCACCCGAGCCTCGCGGAACCGAGTCGGAGTTAAAAGATGGATGAACACACATTCTGCGTCCTCATGCGATTCAAGTAAGAGGTTTACGTCTGGGCAGAGATAGAATATTATAGTGTGTTATTCTTGTGTATCAAGGTTATAGCTTGTACAGTTTACGGACCGCCATGTCCGCTCATTATTAATATTCAGGGTATTAATTATCATGAATTTGATTTGCTGTGTTGTAGTCCAGCCACATTGGACTGTTGTGCATTTCCGCCATCGCGGGTGAGACCGGCAAACTGAGTTTATCCATTAAAGGAATCAAAGAACGCGGGACAGTTTACGAGCCGTCCACCGCGTCTCTGAGTGATAAACTAACAGCTGCTTTCTCTCCCACGATCGTGAAATCGGCTTTGGGGCCATCACTTAATTCTCTCTCTCTCTCGTACTAACCACACACACACAGACACGACCCCTCACAAACATTCTGGCACACATTTTTTGCTAGTTGATAGCTTCGTGATAAAGCTCAGCTTTGTCCCTAAGCTACCATTGACTGGTTTCTCTCCACCCACATTCGCGGCCATATTCCCTGGCCGGACGTCTCGCGTGACATACTCTCCAGGAGAGTCACGTCCACCATTTTGTGTGCATCCCTCCTTACACACACACACACTCTCACACACACACCCTCATGTGTTATAGGATTATTTTGATTTCCATATCTAATCATATCACTGTTTAGTTTGTAGTTGTAAGTCAGAAGTTTATTGACTGCATTGTATTAATTATTAATTGATACAACTGCATAAATAAACTTTGTTATATTACAAAAAGAAGTGTTTTGGTTTGTTTTGCATACACCTGTGTCATGCTGACGGGATGTCAGTGCTCGGATTCAAGCCTTCATTCATTGCTTTTTTTCCAGAAAATCGATATTCTTCGGATGTCGATTTTCCTAAGAAAACAATCTAATATTGAGACTGTTATACTCTCTGGTTATTAGTCCCTGATTCCACGGTGGTGCCCCGTCAATATTAATCCTTATTAATATTCTGTTGATTTTTGATAATTGATAATTATCTTTGATGATTGTTGAATTTGAATGATCAATAAGCTAGTGTTAATTTTAATTAATGTTTCATCGATGTTAATGATTAGTGATTATCTTTGATAATTGTTGATTTAAAGGATTAAAAAAAGCTAACATTGATTTTCATCAATGTTCTATTGATTTTAATAATTAATAATTATCTTTGATAATTATTAATTATTGCTAATAACCAAACCCGCTCCTAAACGTAGCACACTACATTTACTGGAACCCATATATATTTAATGAGTTAGATTCAATTAATTAATGTAAATATTAATTAATAACTAAATAAATAATTACCAATTATTTCTGATAGTAACACTGATCTAAACAACCAGTACATAATAATTGGTGCCCTGTGTGAGGCATCCTACTTTGTCACAGTGTGTATGCACAGGAATCCAAAGTAATAACTTGAATCATTACTTCAAAGTTTGGTTCTGTTTGACAATTGACTTCTCACAACTTGCCAGTGTGGTGTGAAAGTGCTCTTAAGAGTGTATTAGGGGTTGGTAAATGTACTATATGTACTATAGTCTGCTTAAAATCTGCTGTTGTTGATATTTATCTCCTAACGCTTTCACCTAGATGTTACAGAGAGGTGCCAAGTCACTTCATTGACGTCCACCAAAGAGAGAACGCAGTGAAATTTGCACATTACATAACAGTAGCCCGTAAGCCACAGGTCGAAGCCTCTCACCTGTGCGTTCGTGTCAGCATTATAGAAACTGTAAAACAACAAGCTATCAGAGCCACTGTGTCGCAAGAATTTTTACTGCCCCAGTAAAATGAGTCACCAATCGCCCTGCGTGACTGGAGCTGGAGTTCCACAGAGGTCAGTTGACCCAGCACTGCAAGATGTGGTCGCTGCTGTCCTCCGTCTCTCCGTAAAGGAGAGAGATAACCTTAACGGCTACAATATTAGTCATTGTGATGAAGCATTGCAGGAACTAGTTGATTATGTCAACAACCCGGTCGGGAAGCCAAAGAGCACAATCCCGGACCTAGTGGGCCAAATGTTCCTCCTTCATCACAGCAGAACCCAACTGCAAACCACAGAGCACCAGGCCCAGCTCACCCAGCTGCAGAGCAGCTACCAAGCGGTGCACAGGGAAAATCACCAAGACGTTAGGTGTACCCAAGCTGAGAAAGTTCAGGCACAGGAAGATAATGCCCAGATGCAGGAGGAAAACGAAACTCTGCACAGGCAGCTTAGCTGCCTAGCTAAGAGTAGAGTCAGATCAGGTAAGTGCAGCTGAAATGCACAGCACAACATCTGACATAGAAGAGGGCTCCCTCTTTAGCGCTACACGTAGAAATGTGCCCCTGAGAAACCCAGGGACACATGCTAGGAGCCGAGCTGCCCCTAGTGGTACAGTCTCTGACTTTGTCCTCCAAGACACCTTTCAAACTCCTCCAGTGGCCCACTGGTTGGATGCAGGTGCCCCTCCTTATAGATGCCCCCCCCAGTCAGTTTTCAGTCACGCCACCTTGCATTTCAAACTGACTGATTCCACACCACTGAGGGGGGAAAATTATTGTCAAGCCCAGAGTGGTGTAAGCAGCTCGAAGATCCCATTAGCCAGGGAGCTGTACGCAACCCGGGGTCCACCCCCACGCGTCGACTGGACTCCTTTCCCACCACGAAGGGGAGGAAGTCGTCCTCATCACTATAGCAATCCGAGTGACTATGGTGTTTCGGATGACTCGGATGACCCGTGGTCATACCGCCACCAACGCTTGCGCATCCGACAACTCAAGTCCCTCGCAGGGGACATAGAATGCTTTGACCCAAGTAATCGAGATTCAAACATTGACAATTATCTCAGAGAAATTGAGCACTGCCTGGTTGACTTGCCTTACGCTTCGTCGCGTGAAAAACTCAAGCTTATATGGAAGACCACGGTAAGGAGTGTCCATACGTTCATGGAAACGCTACCGACTGGTACACAAAACCGCTACTCAGCTCTGTGTAAAGCCGTATGCGAGGAGTATTCGCTGTATATCGATGAAGACTCCGATACCATAGCTGCTTTCGCCATCACCCAGAAGAGGCACGAGCCTCCGCATGAGTATTACAGACGCCTGAGACCCACGTACTTCCAAGGAAGTAACAAACCAGGTCTGGAGGAGGAACGAGCTTTCAAGTCTCTTTTCCTTCACAACCTCCATGAGTTCGTGCGATATGATGTCATGATGCACTACAGAATGGGCAACCCCACCATGCAGGAAATCAGAAGGTACGCGCAACTGGCATGGGGGACATGCGTGCACCCTGCCTGAGGGCACGAAGGCGACGCCAGAGCCCTGGGGATCCAAGCCTCAGAATATGCAGACCTAGCGCTTGAAGGCAAAGAAATGCCTCGTGTTAAGGTGAATGCTAGAACAGGACCGCAGAGGTGCCGATCACTCCACCAGCAGGGTAGGCAACAGAACCAGGGGGGGTGGTAACCAGACACACCCCCAGGGTCACAGCAGGCCTAAACAACAAAACGTTCGCCGGCCGAAAGGAAAGGCGCGTTTCGAATGAAAACCCAAACAAGAAGGTGGGTGGGTAGAAAAGGTTTCAAATCCCCTCAGGGAACAAGATTTGAGAAAAGAAACGGAGGATATAAGGAGATGCTTGACTGAGTTAATAACTAAGCTTGACGTGCTCTGTTGTTCACCAGGTCCGCCAAACTCCTCAAAGGAATACGGCGCTGAAACCTCGTCAGTATGACTAGATGACGTACCCCTTCCCGTTAATGCCAAAGTTTACTTTGTAGGTCAGGAAAAGGGGAACAGGGTCCAAGTTGCTCCCCAAAACAGTCACTCCTATCATGCCACACCCTCTTTTTCTGACCTTCTTGGGCGATCTGTACTGTAAGGGCAACGCCTGACACATGGGTCATTCAGCTCCAATGCACTACTCGACACTGGTTCCGAAATAAGTTTAAAGGGTTCCAACACCTTCGCAGAGGTGGCTAGAGCAAAGCTCTCCCTTGGCAAACCGTTATAGACAGAGACCTGCAACGTAAGCATCACAAGCTACACACAAGATAGGTCGTCTATCACAAAACGGGCCTGGATTGACACCTTTCAAGGGATGACGCTAGTACACCCTGTTTATATGTCCCATTAATACGGAACCACTGTTAATTAGCCAGGACCAGCTGAACCGATTGGCTCTGCTCATTGACTGCCATCGTGGACACATGTGGGCTCAGGTTGGCATACCGAGATCACTTGGTCCAGAAAACAGTTTGCCAGCTTCAGATGGACAAGTCGCCATCGTCCAAAAATCCAGCAGAGACGACGTCTCCAACAAGAACAATTACAGGACCTAGGTAAAACCCTTCAGGGTACTATAGTCACTGTAAATTTGCACTCAGTTCTTATCAATAACACTTTGCACGCTTTTGGGACTTAGTCAGAGAAAACAACTTATGCATGTATCGTTAGAGATCTAATGCAGGACCTCAGGGAAATGAGCTCCTCAGTCAAGAGTCTGAGTGGTGGAAGGATTCCAGCTTACCTGGTCTCCCTAGACCTTGTCGAACAAATCCTTAGATCTGCTACTATCTCCATGGTGCAACCTTCACAGATACACCTAGCATATAGTTTTGGCATTGAAATTCCAATTCATGTAAATCATCAGAACCTCAAAATAGGATTTATCCTCAATCTACCATCATAGAATGGCAGAATATATATAGACTAAAGTCCGTATTTAATGTTGGTTTTCAGAGAGGTAATGCACACATTCACCTCAAAACACCACCAACACTCGCCTACCATGATGAGAACCCCTCGCTCTACCTTATCTCTAACCTAAACATGTATACTAAGACAAAGGACATTCATTGGGTTTGTCCAAACGCAACCCCTTTGTTAGAGAGGTGACTAACTACTTCCCTGAACAAGTGTCAAGGTATCATATCCATCAAAGATGAAGGAACTGAGACAAGGGTAGAGCGAGCAGGCAATCGCTGGCTCGTTAACACACCAGCCACCGAAGTCCCAATGTCATACAGCCGCCATGATACAGCCACTAAACTAAGGCTAACAAACCAAATGGTGTTCTTAATGGTTCCCCAAATGAGCCACCATGCACATTGACGATATTGTCCTCCATCATCTCAACGTCGACAAACATGACGCAGAAATTGAGATCATGGACGCATTTAGAGGTCACAACCTCACCATTGATGACACCCTTCAACAGCAGCTTCAGGCTGAAGGGACGGAATTAGTGAAGTTCTGTCTCAAACCGACTGGCTTGACCACTATATTTCCTAGTCACATAAGCAGATCGTCATCTTACCAAGAACACCCTATCAGTTTGGTTGGCCTCTGGCTCCTCCTTAGTGGTTGGCACATCACAATTATTGCACATGCCATGTACAGGTACATTTAACACCTACAGGCCAGACTGGACTCCCTCCTCGTACAGCCACGTTTTACACACCAGTCTGAGCCCATCCCACAGGTTAACCCCAATCATTTCCAAGGATAAGCCTTTTAACCTTTAACCCTCCTTTCCTCTAACATTTTGTTCCTAGTAACCAATGACAGGTTCTACTTTGATTTTGTGTTATGACCAAAGAACAACAAAGGATTGTGTTACGGTTAATGCTGTGCCTTCCAATAACTTGAAATGTTTATGTGTGATGAATGTAGTTTTAGATTTAGCTAGAAGTTCTATGCCCAGATGTGCCTCAATCTCTGTCCAGACGATAAAGCCTCTGTGATCTCTAATGAACTGTATGGACTGTGCAACCGTTTTCTTTCCTATCAGGAATACATGGATGGCGTAACCCACAGGTTACTGTGAACCGACAAGAACTGTTCGGCCCTTCAGTTGCTCTAAAGATGCTGGACAACAACCAACTCTTCAGACCAAAGGGGGGAATGTTGGGCCTCATGTATTCAAATAGAAGACAAAGGCAGGCCTAACACAGTCGTAAAACCTAACTCAGAGCCCCACATAAGTTATAAATCTTACTGATAATAAACGCGTCAAAATCAAACAAAGGGAGTCTAAAACAGACTACAAATCCCATGAAGCCTTGCTCACTAAAAGGATCGAACTCTCAACTCCTATTGGATGAGGCACACGACAGAACACACCTCAACCATGACATCATCAGGAGTAGAAATAGCTCTGAAATGCTTCCGGGATTTGCTTCCAGCAACTTTGCTTGCTGTGCGCAGACGCAGCTCATCGCTGCTCTGAGGTGCAGCTTCGTGGCACAAGGAAGTAACGTACGACTTGAAACTGTGGCCATACAATCTCCATCTCGCTGGATGAGTTGAGATAACTCTGTGTTCCACCGAACACTATAACGGATCCGAAGGAGACCGCCGAGCAATCCGCATCTTCATCCGTTTGCCTGCAGAAGTGAAGAGAGAAAAGATTTCTCTTCCATCTTCAATCAAGTCGACGTTACTGATTTCTCCACCAGCCCGCCGAGAATCAGCAGCCGTACCACCCGCCGACAGAGTGAGGAAATGGCCTCCCGTCATCACCCGAGCCTCAAGGAACCGAGTCGGAGTTAAGGGATGGATGAAAACACATTCTGCGTCCTCATGCAATTCAAGTAAGAGGTTTACGTCTGGGCAGAGATAGAATATTATTGTGTGTTATTCTTGTGTATCAAGGCTTGTACAGTTTACAGACCACTATGTCCGCTCATTATTAATACTCAGGGTATTAATTATCACGAATTTGATTTGCTGTGTCGTAGTCCAACCACATTGGACTGTTGTGCATTTCCACCATCGCGGGTGAGACCGGCAAACTGAGTTTATCCATTAAAGAATCAAAGACCGCGGGACGGTTTACGAGCCGTCCACCGCGTCTCTGAGTGATAAACTAACAGCTGCTTTCTCTCCCACGATCGCGAAATTGGCTTTGGGGCCGTCATTTAATTCTCTCTCTCTCTCTCGTACTAACCACACACACACACACACACGTGCGACCCCTCACACACATTCTGGCACACATTTTTGGCTAGTAGATAGCTTCGTGATAAAGCTCAGCTTTGTCCCTAAGCTACCATTGACTGGTTTCTCTCCGCCCACATTTGCGGCCATATTCCCTGGCCGGAAGTCTCGCGTGACATACTCTCCACGAGAGTCATGTCCGCCATTTTGTGCGCATCCCTCCTTACACACACACACACACACACTCTCACACACACACCCTCATGTGTTATAGGATTATTTTGATTTCCATATCTAATCATATCACTGTTTAGTTTGTAGTTGTAAGTCGGAAGTTTATTGACTGCATTGTATTAATTATTAATTGATATTACTGCATAAATAAACTTTGTTATATTACAAAGAGAAGTGTTTTGGTTTGGTTTGCATACACCTGTGTCATGCTGACGGGATGTCAGTGCTCGGATTCAAGCCTACATTCATTGCTTTTTTTTGTAACATAACAAAGTTTATTTATGCAGTAATATCAATTAATAATTAATACAATGCAGTCAATAAACTTCTGGGATTTGTAGTCTGTTTTGGACTCCCTTTGTTTGATTTTGGCACGGTTTTTATCAGTAAGATTTATGACTTATGTGGGGCCCTGAGTTAGGTTTTATGACTGTGTTAGGCCTGCCTTTGTCTTCTATCTGAATACATGAGGCCCAACAATGTTGATAGCAATCTGCAGAGTGTAACCTCCACAGTCAAAGCAACTGAAGTGGTGAACAAACTGCAAGCTCTTCTAGCAGCTGGTAGGTTTGAGCTAAGACAATGGGCTAGTAACATTCTTTCTGTCGTTGCCCACCTTTCTGTAGAAGCCAGGTCTCAGAAAAATGAGCTTTGGCTCTCTGAAAAGCAGTGGGATGTCTCTGAGTCCACCCTGGGTATACGTTGGCTTTGCCAAACAGACACAATCAGTTATAATGTTCATCAGCTGGAACCACAAGTGCCCACAATGAGGTATGTTTTTCAGGTCTTGGCTAGTCAGTACGACCCACTGGGATACATTATTCCATACACAACAAGAGCCAAAGTACTGATACAAAGGCTGTGGGGGAAAAAACGTGACTGGGATGATCCATTGCACACGTGGGAAGAGGGATTGCATAACATAAACAGGATAGCCATACCACGGTGCTATAGCAGCCCAAAACTGGATTCTGAAGCCTGCAAAAGAAACATTGACATATTCTGTGATGCTTCAAATCATGCATATGTGTCAATGGCATACCTTAGAAAGCAAAGTCCTGAAGGTCAAACTGAAGTCGCAGTTTTTGCAGCAAGATCAAGAGTGTCACCAAAATGGCAGTTGTCTATACCGAGGCTAGAACTCTTGTGCAGCACTCACTGGGGCCCAGCTGGCAAGGCTTTTGGAAAAGGAACTCACCGTGAACATTTGGCAGGTGACTTTATGGAGTGATTCAAAAACAATCCTGACCTTGATCCAGTCAGATTTATGTAGTTACAAGGTATTTGTGGGGACGAGAGTTGCGGAAGTTCAGGAACTGACCACTCCTCAAGCATGGTGTATGTAAAGTCTCAAGACAATCCTGCAGATGACATTACTCATGGTAAAACTTTCTGGCAACTCTCAGAGCCAAGCCAATGGAACCAAGGACCACACTTTCTGTGGCAAGATCCAGATACGTGGCCTTATGACCCAGAGGAACTGGTCCCTGACAACACAGATGAAGAAAAGAAGGTAAACTTCTGCAGCCTCACAACAGACTTCTTTAATAAAATGTATGAATTCTCTCCATATCACACCTTCAGTCAACGAGTGGAACACAAAGCAAAAGAGCATCAGAGACAAGCAAATCAGACTGGAGATTTATCTGCCCAAGACTATGCAGCAGCTGAGATCTCACTCTTGAAGCAAGCTCAAGCAACATGTTTCCCGGTTGAGGTTGACTCATTAACAGCAGGTTAATCCATGCCTTGTCTCTTGCACCAGACTTTGACCAGTCTACTGGGTTGATAAGAGTTGGAGGCCGTTTACGCCATAATGATCTGCTTGATCTAGAGGGCCTGGGCCAGAAATAGTATTTGCTGAGCTGCGCCATAAATACTGGATCCTTAGAGGCCGGGAAGCAGTACGCCTCCACCAACATCAGTGCAGTGAATGCAAGAAATGGCAAGGGAAGCCTGAAGTGCCAAGAATGGCCGATCTACCACCTGCTCACCTTTGTCTCTATCACCCAGCCTTCTTTTCAACAGGTGTGGACTGCTTTTGGCCTTTCACAATCAAAGTAGGCCAGCGCAATGAAAAACGGTGGGGAGTAATCTTTAAATGTATGACCGCCAGGGGAGTATACATAGATTTACTCACTAACATTGATAGAGATTAATTTCTCATGGCCCTGCACAGATTCACTGCATGCAGAGGAACTCTCCACAAGCTCTATTCTGACCAAGGGATAAACTTTAAGGGAGGAGAAAGAGAACTATCAGAAGCATTTGCAGCTCTACTTTACTCTTAACTCACTTTGATGGAATATGGGAAAGGGAAATCAGTTCTTTGAAATCTGCACTTAATGTTACTCTGGGGGCCCAACATGTGACTGAAGAAGTACTGAGTATAGTGCTTACAGAGATCAAAGGTATTTTAAACTTCAAACCCCTTGGCTATGTGTCATCAGACATAGCAGATGTGGATCCTGTCACCCAAACAATCTTTTAATGGGGCGACTAGACTCTGATTTGCCATAGGTTGTATATCCTGAGTCAGAATTGCTAAGCAGGAAACGTTGGAGACATAACCAAATCCTTGCTGACCATTTCTGGGCCCACTATATTAAAAGATACTTGACTGAGCTGCAGACCCGTTATAAGTGGATGACTGAGGGTGGAAAAGACCTGGAGACTGAGACAGTTGTAATGATTGTCGATCACAAATTGCCTCGAGCCCTCTGGTTAGTGGGTAAGGTCTCAACCACAATACCAGGAGCTGATGGGAGGATTCAAACTGCTGAAGTGCAAGTTCAAGGTCAGAAATACATCTGACCAGGGAGTAAGCTTATCTGCTTACTGCCCTTACCGGAAGATGACAAGGACTCATAATACTTTTCTGTAATAGAATTTACTTTGTAAATTGGGGCAGCTGTTGAAAAGGCTTGGTAATGTTTCTAACATTTGATTGGTTGTTAAATGAATGATTGACAGTTATAGCTTAGTCCCACCCCCAACTTCATTGTGGGTGGTCAGTTTATTCTGAAATGCTGTGAAGAATTTGTTTTCTTTCAAGCAGAAGTATGTGCGTAAATGACAAAGTATGTTTTATTTACATGCATCTGCAATCTGTAATCATGTTGCTGTTGATATTAGTTCTGTATTTTCATATGTTGACAGTTTATTAATATTAGCATTCAGACTATGCTAAGTGTAATGACGCATGAGAAACTGAGTTTTGTAATCCAGCACGTGTCTTAATTTACAGATTAGAGTGCACTGTTTGATTGTTTACCATATTTCTACATGTGGGTTTCATGTCTTTACAAATGTAAACATGACTTATCCATATTTTAAGAAGATTGTTGATGATTACATATTACATATTACATGAGATATTTGTGAATAGCAATTAACTTGTAACAGTCTTAGCTCTTACCCTTGTATTTATTTATTTTTCATCATACTCACCACTTTTTTTAGCTTGAGCGTTAAACCCCTGGTATTTAAACTGGTAGTATCATAGAAGAAGTCAGTTTGTTTGGAAGAGGGATGCATGGTATTATCCTGGCACCTCCAGCAAAACTCATTGGAGTCCTGATTGAGAAACTTTGTTTCCAGTTCAATCATGTAAGATTTGTTTCTCCTTATGTTGTGTATTTGTTTTCATTTGATGTATATAATTTATCTGTGGGCTCTCTAGCTAATGCTAGATTCCTTTTCTTTTTGTAGATGGACTCTTTAAATGTTGCTTTATATTTTGTCATCTTGAAACTGTATAAGTAGTTGCAAAGGCTCTACTTATATGGATATCAAGTGGTTTCTCCCCAATGGATTGTTCTCACTGCATTGCCTTGTGGATTATCAAATATCCCGAGTACAAGGATTTGACTCTGTGGACTATCTTGTTTTTGTTGAATTATTTGAAGAGCACTTGAAGGGCTATTTTCTATTTTTTCATCATCAAAGGGACTTGGACATCATCCTAAACATTGACTATTTCAACTTTCATTGTAGTGATTCCATACTTACCCAAAAATCACTCATCTACAGCTTGAACTGATCAGATAAGACTTTTTTATTTTTATTCTTTTACTATTGGTTCACATTACTTTACAGGCCATCTTTGGGTATATTGCTTTGATTTACCGTACTGGTTTCAATTCATTCTCATTTTCATGTACATGCATTGTTCTGTTTATTTCTTCTGGTTTACTCAGAACATTTGATTCATAAAATTTCATTCTTGTCTTTATTGTTTGTGACAACACACTGGGAAATTTAATAAGATATTTTTTAGCAGCGTTAAGTTAATAGTTGGTGGGACCCTCCTGTTACTCAGATATATATATATATATATATATATATATATATATATATATATATAGCTGCGTGCCGCTATTGTGGTCGGTGGTTATAAACTATTACCTAATGGATGTCACGTGTGCAGTCTAACAGTTGAGATAATTCAAATAGTCACGTGTTAGTTAATTTAAAAGGTTGTAAAGTATTTTACACATTAATAACTACACCTCTCTCTCCACTGCCCCGCCCAGAGTGCCCTCCAAGAATGCCAAATATTTGCCCCATTTCCCAACAAACAAATCCAAATTCCCCAGTCTTCTAGATGACATTTCTTCGAAAGCCGCCACCCTCCCCATCTCCGAGCACCACTCCTGAAATGGGGAAGCTCCAGCTGACTTCCACACCATTTAAACAATATTTCTGGCGATCATAACACTGGTTAGGACCCAATTTTTTATGTGTTTATTCCCTATATTGATGACTGTTGCATCACCTACAGAGTCTGGAGCACAATGAAATTTGAGTGCCCAATATATCACACATAAAACTCTGAACCTTCAACCAAAATTCTTGGATCTTAACACACCACCAAAAAACAAACAGTTGTGTCTCAATATTCTGATTGGCATCGCCAGCAGGTGGGTATGCCTTTAAGACCAAGCCTATACAATCTAGAGGGAGTCCATTAGAATCGATTGCATCTCTAGATGCAGACTTGACGTTTTTTAGAATCCTAGCCCACACTCCCTCCTCCAATACCAAGTTTAAATCTTTCTCCCATAATCTCTTGACAGAAGTTAAATCTCCATTCCCCAGACTCTAAATTAGCAGGAAGTAATACACTGATGCCTCATGACCTTTTCCAAAAGCAGTAATCACTACTCCCAGAGTATCTGCCACTTTAGGTGGGTGTATGCTACTCCCAAAAATAGTACAGAGCAGGTGGCGCAGCTGTAAATAAATAAAGAACTTAGATCTGGGAATCCCAAAATGTTGAACCAAATTTTCAAAGGATCTCAACATTCCACTCTCATATAGGTCACCGAGTGTATTAACCTCCCTCACAATCCACTCTGACCAACAGAAAGGGGATTTATTAATACATAATTTTGGGTTCAGCCATATGCTCGAGGCAACATTTAAATAAATGTCCGAATTAAACCCTCTGTCCATACTGAGTGCAAATGCGAGTTCAGTAGTTCGTATGTTAATGTAATCTTATGTTGAAGCAGTAAATGTATTTGACTTGCTGTCCGTATACTGGAGGGCTCGGAGCTCGAGACTCAACTCAAGTCCTGATTACCCCCCCGGACTTTACTTATTTAGATAATGAATCTAGAGAATAGGTGGAGGTGGGATGTCAGGAGAGTTGTCATAGGAAGCAGCGGCTTATACACTCCTGCTAGTGGGCTGTGATTTGTCAGATTAAAATTAACATGCTCCTCCCGAACCTCTGTTAATTAACTCCATTTCAGTAGTTCGTATGTTAATGTAATCTTATGTTGAAGCAGTAAACGTATTTGGCTTGCTGTCTGTATACTGGAGGGCTCGAGACTAGATTCGAGTCCTGATTACCACCAAAAAAGGTGTTAAGATGAAAGAACAGTACCATGACTATGTCAGGAAGTATTTAGGGCAGCAAGCCAGCAACAATTCTATTTGGTAAATTGGCTTGGCGGATGCTTCTGAATTGTTTTACCCCAAAAAATTTGTACAGAGGGAGTGCTTTAAGCATTTGTTTGAAGGTGCGTTCTTGTACAATTGCTGGTCGAGAGGGCTACACTGTGATTCGAATGAGACCACCACTCATCGTAGAAGTGGGTGGGCTCATGGTATGTGAACAGGGAAGGTGAAAATGAGAGTTGGCTCGTGCTGCGTTCGAAAGGGAGGGCTCACACTGCGATTCAAATGGGAAACTGTTCTAAGAGAGAGAGGTTTAGCTCACGGCGTTTGAACGGGTAAGCATAGCAAGCAGTCAAACGGGGAAGGTGAGAATGAGAGTTGTCTCACACTCTGTTCGAAAGGGAGGGCTCACACCGCGATTCGAACGGGAGACTGCTCCATAGAGAGAGAAAGCACTCACGGCATTAGAACGGGTAAGCCCAGCAAGCAATCGAACGGGGAAATGAGAATGAGAGGAACGGGGCTTGTTTGCGGGGGTAGCCTCACTCAATACTACCCATAAGGTAGGGAAATATGGTGCTTTGAGAAGAGGAGGTGGTGACCGCTATCTCCTGTAATGCTAGCTGCAGCTGCTGAGAAGCGAAGAAAAAAAGGCTTCGTCGGAAGCGTGGTAAAAAAGCTGCTGCAGCAGTAGAGTAAAGTGGGCCTTCTGTGGGAGCGGAGTTTAAAGCACTGCGGCGGCAGTGGATTGAGTATTTGGGGGCATAGTGAAGGAGCTCCTGTGGGAGCGCTGCTGTGTTTCCATTGCTGTAGATGCACTTCTATGAAAGTATGGAACTTAGACATTGAAAGTGCCTGTGGAGAAAATATTAACAACTGTGTACACACAATTGGTATGGGTGGGGCACTGTTACTGTGGTATCGAGTAGGGCACAAAAGACTTCATTAGATTTATTAACACCTGTAATGGAAGCAAAGGTTAGTTATGGAAAACATGTAAATTACGTTCATATGCAGCTTTGAGGAAAGCAAAAATTTAGTTAAGAATACAACTTTATTACACTTGTCATGGCGGGGCACCGTTGCTGCAGTATTAAATAGGGCACAAAAGACTTAATTAGAATCATCAACACCTGTAAGGTAAGCAAAAGTTAGTTTGTACTTACCTGTAGGGGGGAGCAAATATTAGTTAGGAATATGTACCTTTATATTCGTCTGTAAGGGAAGCAGAAGGTTAGTTATGAAAAACGTGTCAATTACGTTTATATGCAGCTTTGAGGGAAGTGAAAGTTTAGTTAAGAATACAACTTTATTACATTTGTCATGGCAGGGTGCTGCAGCAGTATCAAAATGCAAAAAGGGGTGATGCTGTGGCATAAATTGAGAGTATGAGGGCAATGCTGCGGCAGTATCGAGCATGGGCGGGCGCTGCAGCACATTATCTGGTGGGGCACTGTGGCTGCAGTATCAAATAGGGCACTCATAGTTTATCACATTTAGGCACACCTTATTGTGTGTCGGGCTCATTTAGACCATGAGCAAAGGAAATGCCAATGCCACGTTTAATGGGAAAAGCTAAAAGGCTCTTAAGATTACTGCACCACCACTACACTCGAACAGGAGAGCTTATACTGCGTTTCGGACGGGAGAGCCCACACTGCAATTCGATGGGAAAGCCTGCATAGCTTTCCAAAGGGAGGGCCCACAAAGCATTTGAATGGTGGGTGGCGCAGAGTAAAGAACCTTGCTGAATAGCGGTTTGATGGGTATACATTTATGAGCTGTGCCCCTCGAGTCTTAAGAAGAAACATAAGAGGAAACAGGAAACATGATTGCGGTGTTGTGGGAGATTTAGTGGCAGGGCCTGAAAGGTTCTGCAGTTGCGGCACCTGGAAAAACACATTTGCGCTGCTTTGTGATGTGGTGGAAGTTTGTCACATGGTCCGAAGGGCACCGCAGTTGCCGCACCTGTACAGCACATTTGCGCTGCTTTGTGGTGTGGTAAGAGTTTGTCGCATGGTCCGAAGGACACTGTAGTTGCGGCATCTGTACAACACATTTGCGCTGCTTTGCAGTGCGGTGGGAGTTTGTCGCACGATCCGAAGGACACCGCAGTTGCGGCACCTGTACAGCACATTTGCACTACTTTGTAATTAAAATTTTTATTAAATCATACATGTGCAATGAAATGTAAACATATATATATATATATATATATATATATATATACACACACACATATATATATATATATATATATATATATATATATAAAATACATATACTGAATTAACAGGGAGTAGTACACTGATGCCTCATGACCTTTTCCAAAAGTCGCAATCACCTCTCCCAAAGCATCTGCCTCCTTAGGGGGATGTGTGCTACTCTCAAAATAGTACAAAGCAGGTGGTGCAGTTGTAAATACCTTTAAAATTGAGGTCCGGGGATCCCAAAATGTTGGACCAAGTTTTCAAACGATCTCAACACACCACTTTCATATAGGTCACCGAGTGTAGTAACCCCCCTCACAATCCATTCCGGCCAGCAGAAAGAAGACTTGCCAATACACAGTCTTGGGTTCTGCCATATGCTCGAGGCAACATTTATTTATTTATTTATTTTTTATTTACAATTTTTTACAATGAATTGTAAACATATATACACACACACATATATATATATATATATATATATATATATATATATATATATATATATATATATAAAAATCAACATTTAAACCCCACAACCTCCTCTCCCCGACCCCCCCCCCCCCAAAAGAAACAACCCTGTGGTCAATATACATACCTACATATACAAACATAAATACATATATATATATATATATATATATATATATATATATATATATATATATATATACACATACATACATACATACACACACATAATAACCATACAAACTATTATACACTACTCTCTCCACACCCCACCCGAGAGCCCTCCAAAAACTCCAAATACCTGCCCCATTTCCGAACAAACTTGTCCAAGCCACCCCGTCTTCCAGATGACACCTCCTCATAAGCTGCCACCCTTCCCACCTCCGTGCACCACTCCGGATATGGGGGCGCACCAGCTGACCTCCAACCCCTCAAAATAACCTGCCTGGTGATCATCACACATGTCAGAACCCAGTTCCCTATATGGCCATCCCCCACATCGATGACCGCCCCATCGCCCAGAACACAAAGTCTGGGGCAAAATGAAACCCGAGTGCCCACCACGTCGCACACAAAATTCTGAACCTTTGACCAGAATTTTTGGATCTCGACACACCACCAAAAAACATGGGCCATGTCTTCATCCTCCGAATGGCATCTCCAGCAGGTGGGTGTGTCTTTAAGACCAAGCCTATACAGTCTAGAGGGGGGTCCAATAAAATCTATGCAAAATTTTGAATTGTATAAGACGCACCCTTGCATCACTAGATGCAGACTTAATGTTTTTAAGAATCTTAGCCCACACTCCTTCCTCCAATGCCAAGTTGAAATCTTTCTCCCATACTCTCTTGAGAGAATTTAAGGCTCCGTCCCCCATACTCTGAATTAACAGGGAGTGGTACACTGATGCCTCATGACCTTTTCCAAAAGCCGCAATCACCTCTCCCAAAGCATCTGCCTTCTTAGAGGGATGTGTGCTACTCTCAAAAATAGTGCAAAGCAGGTGGCGCAGTTGTAAATACCTATAAAACTGAGGTCTGGGGATCCAAAAATGTTGTACCAAGTTTTCAAATGATCTCAACACACCACCTTCATATAGGTCACAGAGTGTAGCAACCCCCTTCACAATCCACTCCGGCCAGCAGAAAGGAGACTTGCCAATACGTAGTCTTGGGTTCTGCCATATGCTCGAGGCAGCATTTAAATAAGTGTCCAATTTAAACAATCTGGACACTTTAGACCATACCAAGTATAAATGCGAAATAACGGGGTGTAACTTAACTTTTCCGATTAGTTTAATAGAGATGCTTTGTAATGGTGAAATAGGGGCAAGAACTGCCTGTTCAATAACAAACCAGGGAGGGGCTCTCTCAGGTGGAAGTGACCAATGAGCCAAATGTCCGAGACTGAATGCATAGTAATGAAACAAAATCTTGGGTAGGCCTAGCCCTCCTTTGTCTATCAGCCTATGTAACTTATTAAAATGCAATCTGGGACATTTACCATTCCAAATGAAGGACTTCGCTATGCTATCAAATTCCTTGAAATAAGAGAGGGGGACATCTAGAGGGAGAGATTGCAGCAGGTAGTTAAATTTTGGAATACAATTCATTTTAATAACATTAACCTTCCCAATCATTGATAAATGTAATGAAGCCCACCTGCTGACATCACTCGAAAAGCTTCTTATTAAAGGGTCAAAATTAACACTAACTAAATCAGACAAATTCGCTGGGAATAAAATCCCCAAATACTTAATGCCCTGTTTGGGCCACTGGCAGACGCCCGACTGAAAAGCCGTTACTGGGCAGTACGCTGTCAAAGCCAAAGCTTCGGATTTAGCCCAGTTGTATCCTGAGAACTTGGAAAAGGAATTAATAATTCTGTGGAGGCAAGGCAAAGATCTAGTAGGTTCAGAGACAAATAATAAAATATCATCTGCGTAAAGCAGAAGCTTATGCGGCACACCTCCCCCCACCACCCCTGGAAAATCATCCTCCTTTCTGATCGCAGCTGCTAATGGTTCCAGGGCAAGACAGAACAATAATGGGGAAAGAGGGCAACCCTGCCGAGTGCCCCTATTCAAAGTAAAATAATTAGAGATTAATCCATTTGTTTGTACCGCTGCTACAGGGTGTCTATAAAGTAACTTAATCCAACCAATAAATGTACTCCCGAACCCGTACATTTCCAAAATCTTAAAAAGATAATCCCATTCTACCATATCAAACACCTTTTCGGCATCAAGTGAGATGGCAGCGACTGGAGATTGATCATTCGCAACTGACCACATGATATTGATGAGACGCCTGATGTTATCAAAAGAGCTGCGGCCCCGAATAAACCCCACCTGATCTATATGTATAAGAGATGTCATAACTTTACTTAATCGATTAGCCAAAATTTTTGACAATATTTTTACATCTAGTTGGATCAGGGAAATTGGACGTTACTTTTACACTCACTTGGATCTTTGTCCTTTTTAAGAATCAGACTGATCCGGGCTTGTGTCATGGTTGCAGGAAGCTTTCCATTCTTTAATGATTCAGTATAAACTTCTAACAAAAGTGGAGCCAGTTCTGTAGCAGAGGATCTAAAAAAATTCTGCGGAAAAACCATCTGGCCCTGGAGCCTTGCCTGTAAGTAGGGACTTAATTACCTCGTCAAGTTCCTCCAAGGTTATCTCAGAATCAAGAGAGTTTTTTTGCTCAATCGTCAGTTTAGGAAGATCTAATGGTTCCACAAAGTTTCTAATATCTTCATCAGTAGACGAAGACGTGGAACTATAAATATCAATATAGAACTCTTTGAAGTCATTATTAATATCAATGGCAAAGTGATAAATCACCACCAGCAGATTTCACTGAGGGAATGGTAGATAAAGACTCTCTCTGCTTTATATATCTAGCCAAAAGCTTCCCTGCTTTGTCACCCAACTCAAAGTATGACTGTCTTGCCCTGAATAACCAAAACTCCACTTTCCGCGACAAAATAGTATTATATCTATATTTCAATCGGGTCAATTCTCTGAGGCCATCAGCTGACATATGACTGAGGCCTCTGCACTTTTAATATTCCCTTCCAACTCCATAAGTTCTTGTGCTTTGGATTTTTTGATGAATGAGGCATACTGTATGATCCGGCCCCTAAGAACTGCTTTAAGTGCCTCCCAAGCCACGCCCACAGAGGATACTGAAGACCAGTTGGTCTCCATATAAACATTGATTTCAGTCTTTAACATTTGTTGGAAATCAGGATTTTGCAGAAGGGATACATTAAAGCTCCAACTTTATGATTTCTTTTTCTCTATATGTGGCATCACTTCTAAACTCACCAGGGCGTGATCTGAGACTAAAATGTTTCCAATTGAGCAATCAACAACAAATGAAATTGGGGATTTGGATATATATATATATATATATATATATATATATATATATATATATATATATATATAAAAAAACATCTATTCTAGAATAAATCTTATGGACTGATGAAAAAAATTTATAGTCCCTACCAGATGGGTTCAAAAGTCTCCAAATATCCGAAAGACCAAGATTTTTACACATCCTGTGAAGCATCAGTGTTGCTCTAGGGGGCTTACACACTTTTGCTTCACTATGATCAATGACTGAATCCATCAAAAGATTAAAGTCTCCTCCCAATATTATATCATGAGGGGTGCCGGCTGTTTGCAACATCCCTTCAAGATCTATAAAAAAGCCCTGATCATCAGCGTTAGGTGCATAAATATTAGCCAAAATCAACCTTTGCCCTTGAATTTCAGCTAAAACAATAATTACTCTTCCTAATTTATCTTTAATCTGTTTGAGACATTTGAATTGTAGATGTTTATTTACCAATATAATGACTCCCTTGCTCTTACATGAGCCAGCACTAAAGAAAACATGTCCACCCCATATCTTCCCAAATTTTTCAGCTTCCTGCAGGGAGAGATGTGTTTCTTGAAGAAACACTATATCATATTTCTTACGTTTAAGAAGAGAAATAACCTTCCTTCTTTTTATGGGGTGCCCCAACCAATTTACATTCCATGTGGAGAGAGATAGTACACTTATATTAACAACTGACATATTGATATAATAGAAAAAATTTATTGTGTTCCAAAAACAAAATTATGAAGACCACATTCCCCATTAGTGAAACAATCAACCCCCAAACATCCCCCCGAACAAAACAAACAGAAAAAAGAAACATGTGCGCATTAACCCCACGCACGACAGCGCCAACCGGCGACAATCCCTCTAAACTCAAAAGGTCCATGAACGCCCACGAGTCCCCACAACAACTTTGCCATCGGATTGCTCAATTTTGCCTCACAAATTTGTGAGGCAAAATTACATAACAGAAAATACTTTGTAAAATAAACCCAGCAAATATGAAGAATGAACACAAAGAATGTGTAGATTCATTCACAGAACTGTCTCAAAGGTGTGGTCTTCCACAAAACAAATTCCAGCCGATATAAAACCATTCAGAATCCTCGGACAGACTAACGAATGTTCAGTGAGCCAGCTGTTATAAGTTAAATGGGTGTCGTAATCATTCCAATGTCCCGTTAAAAAACTCAAAACAAACTACAGCCAGTAGGAGGAATAAGCACAAAGAACGAACAGATTAATCCACAGCTGTTCCAAAGGAGTGTTATTCAATAGAACAAGCTCCAGCCGCTAGGCAGAACCAATACAAAAAGAAACAAAACCGGCATCCCGGTTCCCCGGGTGGTCGAGTCAATTCACTCGGAGGCCACATAAAAGTATATACCATGACTTACACAATCCGTCAACTTCATAAAAGACATCCTTTGTGTGAGCATGTAGATATTTTGCGGTCATCCGTAGTGTCCACTCTCAAACTGGCCGGGAACTTCCATGCAAAATTTCTTTAACATTTTTCCTTATTCACAAAACAAGCTCCGGCCGCTAGGCGGAGCCAACGCAAAAAGAAAAAAGAAACCAAAATGACGACCAGCTTCCTCAAGAGTAAGTATAGCGAGTCGACCCACTCACATGAGAAACATCCTATGGTTTACTCAGACATTGATTCAGTAAAGACATTGCCTGATTTGGACATGTAAATACTTTGCGACCGTTTTCCGTTTCTATTCTCAGTTTGGCCGGAAACATCAGAGCAAACGAGATATTTTTCTGATGTAAGAGTTTCTTACATTCCTTGAACCGAACAAGAAAACATTATGGTTCTTCCAAGAAAGCTTCCCTTTGCTCCTCGCTTGGCGCAACACAAGATCTTTATCGGATGATCTCAGAAATCTGGCCAGAATTGGTCAGGCCTGTCTCCCTCAGCAGATCTGTGAGCAGGGACTCGATTTCCAGCTTGTGGCCTGTTATGTCGAGCAGACTCGGGAAAAGCTCATCTAGGAATTTCACCATATCTCTGCCCTCCTCATGCTCAGGAATTCCAACAATTCAAATGTTATTCCTGCGGCTTCTATTCTCAAGATCTTCAAGCTTTTCAAGGAGATGTTCCAAATCAACTTTGGTCGTGGGTGAATTAGCGGTTAATTCCCTCTCCGTAGTTTCCAGAAAATCGATTTGTTTTTCAACATCAGTCACTCTTGTAGCTAACTCAGAGAATTTTGTTTCCATCACCTTAATCGATTGACGTATTACAGCGAGATCCTCCAAGTCAGCAAGAATCTTCATCAACATCACTAACATGTTGAACAACTGACGCTGGATTCCTTCTCCCGCCGCGCCATCCAAATCGAGTCCCCGGTCTTTAGGTCTGTCGGGGCTTTCATCCTGAACACGTAAGTGTCTTATAATGTCTCCAGAGCCTGAGGATTTTGACATCTTTGCCATGTTTTGCATCAAAGAGCAAATGTGTAACTGGGTGTATAAAAATTCACCAGATTATAACATGAAAATAATTAAAAACTTAGCAAAGTGTGCAGAGCTCGTTGCTCACACGTCTGCCTCTTGCATGGTGTCACGTGACCCTCCCGTTTGTGCTACTTTGTGGTGTGTTGGGAGTTTTTTTGCATGGTTGAAGGACACCGCAGTTGCGGCACCTGTACAGCATGTTTGTGTTGCTTTGTGGTGTTGTGGGGGTTTGTTGCATGACCAAAAAGATGCTGCAGTTGTGGCATGTAGACAGCACATTTGTGCTGCTTAGAGATGTTTTGAGCCGAAGGCAGAAGCACCGCAGTTGTGCTTTCTTAACTAAAATGGTTGCCAACTTTGGCTCCTCGGTAGGTAATGGTGAAGTCTTGGAAAGACACCTAGATAGAGAAAGTGAGAGGTAAACCTGCATACAATCCAGTGACGAATTTAAATGGGCTCTTGTAGAGACCTGCTGGAAGTAATATTGGTGAGACCCTGCGGAAGGCACAATTTCAGGCGTTACTGTAAAAAAGACAAAATAAACATATTTAGGTGAAACTTTAGAAAAAATGTGCTAGGGAATACAGTACATCTGTATTCAATGTGAAAAATACAGTACATCTTCATAAACAATGTGAAAAAATAGCATAAAATGATCTGAGAAATAAGAGCTTTGGCTCTGTACTGCTTACAGATATGCATGGACTTGCAATCATCATTGAATGATTCACTTTAGGCCATTCGCTCTTTAGGAGTATAAATATCACCTGTAGTACAATATACTTCTTGCATAGGAAATGCATCGCATAGCAGTAGGTATGTTATCTAGGAATGCATTGAGTTGCACTGCATACAGAAATGCAGGAGATATGTGCTGGGAAATACAGTACATCTTAATAAACAATGTGAAAAACAGCATAAAATTATCTGAGAAATAAGATCTTTTGCTCTGTACTGCATGCAGATATGCAGGAGAAATGGACTTGCAATCAGTACTGAAGGATACAGTTGTGGTCATTCGCTCTTTAGGAGTATGACTGCCCCCTGCTGTACAATATACGTCTATATATGTCAAAAATGCTGAGAGGAAGCGAGTCACATTGCAAAATGAGTTGGAATTCGGCGCATGATCCGCCTCTTGCGGAGCCGAATTCGGCTCGTGTCTGTTCGGACAGAGGTTGTGTATGACTGCAGTGTGCTGTGGAATGGTCAGAGCCAGTGCTGCATGGCAGCGAGCTTGTGTTAAAATGCGTTGGTTTGAAAATAATTTGTCATTAGATTATCGGTCAATTGAATGGAGTTTTGTGTTGTATGATGCCCCTGTGTTCAGAATTAAATAAATCACGCTCCGAAGGGCATTTTGGAGGGAGAAACAATCGTGATATTCATGTTAGAAGATGAGGAACAATCGCTGAAAAAAAAACACGCCCCCTAAAAAAGCTGTGGCATGGTAATGAGGCTGAATCACCTGAGCGGCAGAAACTGATTAAAAATACTGGGGGTTGAAATGGTGGTTGGATTGAATAGTTAATCTTTGTTTCTTTTGCTTTCAAATAAAATTGAATTCCAATGGCATGAAGCCAGAACAGCGCGGTTTGCAGAGGCAGCTGGCACTGCTTTCCGGGTGGAAAGTTTAGATAAGAGAACATATGAGCAGTCACAGAGAGCTGTTTCACTTTTTTTTTTAAAGTGCAGGAGCAGCCAGTTTGTGGTAGCAACTTCGTGCTATAAACTGCTTCATCGAATGGAGTATAGAAAGACAGACAGGATAAAATATATTATATATATATATATATATATATATATATATATATATATATATATATATAAAACACTTAACATGGTAGCCGTCAATACTGTTAAAAACAGGGAACAGATTCGTGGGGAAATGGGTGAGGCTGAATGCCGGAAAGACTCTCATGTCAGGAGAGTTGTCACAGGAAGCAGCTGCTTATATACTCCTGCTTGTGGGCTGTGATTTGTCAGATTAAAATTAATATGCTCCTCCCAAAAACCTCTATTAATTAACTCCATATAATGGGGTGTAACTTCACTTCTCTGATTAGTGTGATAGGCTTTGCAGTGGTGAAATGGGGGCAAGAACTTCCTGTTCAATACAAAACCAGGGAGGGGCTCTCTCAGGTGGAAGCGACCAATGCGGCAAATGTCTGAGACCGAATGCATAATAATAAAACAAAATCTTGGGTAGGCCTAGCCCACCTTTGTCAATTGCCCTATGCAACTTACTGAAATGTAATCTGGGACGTTTACCATTCCAAATGAAGGACTTCGCTATGCTATCATATTGCTTGAAATAAGAGAGGGGGACATCTGTAGGGAGAGACTGTAGCATGTAGTTGAATTTTGGAATACAATTCATTTTAATAACATTAACCTAATGTTTCATCGATGTTAATGATTAGTGATTATCTTTGATAATTGTTGATTTAAAGGATTAAAAAAAGCTAACATTGATTTTCATCAATGTTCTATTGATTTTAATAATTAATAATTGTCTTTGATAATTATTAATTATTGCTAATAACCAAACCCGCTCCTAAACGTAGCGCACTACATTTACTGGAGCCCCATATGAGGTTTTAATGAGTTAGATTCAATTAATTAATGTAAATATTAATGAATAACTGAAGAAATAATTACCAATTATTTCTGATAGTATCACTGATCTAAACAACCAGTAAAGCCCTACATAATAATTGGTGCCCCTTGTGAGGCATCCTACGTGCCAGTTCTGTCACAGTGTGTATGCATAAGAATCCAAAGTAATAACTTGAATCATTACTTCAAAGTTTGGTTCTGTTTGACTTCTCACAACTTGCCAAACATAAGCCAGTGTGGTATGAAAGCGCTCTTTAGAGTGAATTAGGGGTTGATAAGTTTACGATAGTCTGCTCAAAGCCTGCTGTTGTTGTTATTTAACTCCTAACGCTTTCATCTAGATGTTACAGAGAGGTGCCAAGTCACCTCATTGACATCCACCAAAGAGAGAATGCAGTGAAATTTGCACATTACATAACAGTAGCCCGTAAGCCACAGGTTGAAGCCTCTCACCTGTGCGTTCGTGTCAGCATTATAGAAACTGTAAAACAACAAGCTATCAGAGCCACTGTGTCACAATAATTTTTACTGCCCCAGTAAAATGAGTCACCAATCGCCCTGCGTGACTGGAGCTGAAGCTCCACAGAGGTTAGTCGACCCAGCACTGCAAGATATAGTCGTTGCTGTCCTCCATCTCTCCGTAGAGGAGAGAGATAACCTTAACGGCTACAATATTAGTCGTTGTGTTGAAGCATTGCAGGAACTAGTTGATTATGTCAACAACCCAGTCGGGAAGCCAAAGAGCACAATCCTGGACCTAGTGGGCCAAATGTTCCTCCTTCATCACTGCAGAACCCTACTGCAAACCGCAGAGCACCTGGCCCAGCTCGCCCAGCTGCAGAGCAGCTACCAAGTGGTGCAGAAGGAAAATCTCAGCCTGCACCAAGAAATTAGGTGCACCCAAGCTGAGAAAGTCCAGGCACAGGAAGATAATGCCTGGATGCAGGAGGAAAACGAAACCCTGCGCAGGCAGCTTCAAGCTGCTCAGCTAAGCGTAGAGTCAGATCAGGTAAGTGCAGCTGAAACACGCAGCACAACATCTAACATAGAAGAGGGCCCCCTCTTTAGCACAATGCATAGAAATGTGCCCCTGAGAAACCCAGGGACACACGCTAGGAGCCGAGCTGCCCCTAGTGGTACAGTCTCTGACTTCATCCTCCAAGGCACCTTTCAAGCTCCTCCAGCAGCCAGATCCCATTAGCCAGGGAGCTGTACGCAACCCGGGGTCCACCTCCACATGTGGACTGGACTCCTTCCCAACCACGAAGGGGAGGAAGTCATCCTTATCGCTATAGTGATCTGAGTGACTAGGGTGTTTCGGATGACTCGGACGACCTGTGGTCATACCGCTACCAACGCTTGCGCATCCGACAACTCGAGTCCCTCGCAGGGGACATAGAACGCATTTGACCCAAGTAATCGAGATTCAAACATTGACAGTTATCTTAGGGAAATTGAGCACTGCCTGGTTTACTTACCTTATGCTTCGTCGCGTGAAAAACTCAAGCTCATATGGAAGACCACAATAAGGAGTGTCCATGCGTTCATGGAAACGCTACTGACTGGTACCCGAAACCGCTACTCAGCTCTTTGTAAAGCCCTACGCGAGGAGTATTCGCTGTATATAACAAAGCCTCCACTACCATAGCTGCTCTCGCCATCACCCAGAAGAGGCACGAGCCTCCGCGTGAGTATTACAGATGCCTGAGACCCACGTACTTCCAAGGAAGTAACGCACCAGGTCTGGAGGAGGAACGAGCTTTCAAGTCTCTTTTCCTTCACAACCTTCACGAGTGCATGCGATATGACGTCACGATGCACTGCAGAACGGGCAACCCCACCATGCAGGAAATCAGAAGGTACACGCAACTGGCATGGGAGACACGTGTGCGCCCTGCCCGAGGGCATGAAGGCGACGCCAGAGCCCTGGGGATCCAAGCCTCAGAATATGCAGACCTAGCGCTTGAAGGCAACGAAATGCCTTGCGTTAAGGTGAATGCTAGAACAGGACCCCAGAGGCGCCGATCACCCCGCCTGCAGGGTAGGCAACAGAACCAGGTGGGTGGTAACCAGACACACCCCCAGGGTCATGGCAGGCCTAAACGACAAAATGTTCACTGGCCGAAAGGAAAGGCGTGTTTCGAACGAAAACCCAAACAAGAAGGTGGGTGGGTAGAAAAGGTTTCAAATCCCCTCAGAGAACAAGATTTGAGAAATGAAATGTAGGATATAAGGAGATGCTTGACTGAGTTAATAACTAAGCTTGATGTTTTCCATTGTTCACCAGGTCCGCCGACCTCCTCAAAGGAACATGGCACTGAAATGTATGACTAGACGATGTACCCCCTCCTATTAATGCCAAAGTTTACTTTGTAGGTCGGGAAAAGGGGAACAGGGTCCAAGTTCCTTCCCAAAACAGTCACTCCTAACATGCCACACCCTCCTTTTCTGACCTTCTTGGGCTATCTATACCGTAAGGGCAATGCCTGACACATGGGTCATTCAGCTCCCATGCACTACTCGACACCGGTTCCGAAATAAGTCTAATGGGTTCCAACACCTTCGCAGAGGTGGCTAGAGCAAAGCTCTCCCTTGGCAAACCGTTATAGACAGAGACCTGCAACGTAAGCATCACAAGCTACACACAAGATAAGTCGTCTATCACAAACGGGTGTGGATCGACATTAACTTTCAAGGGATGATGCTAAGAGACCCTGTTTACATATGTCCCATTAATACAGAACCACTGTTAGTTGGCCAGGACCTACTGAACCGATTGACTCCGCTCATTGACTGCCGTCGTGGACACGTGGGCTCGGGTTGACATACCGAGACCACTTGGTCCAGAAAACAGTTTGCCAGCTTCAGATGGACAAGTTGCCATCGTCCAAAAATCCAGCAGAGACGACGACTCCAATAAGAACAATTACAGGGCCTGAATAAAACCCTTCAGGGTACTATAGTCACTGTAAATTTGCACTCCGTTCTTATCAATAACACTTTGTACGCTTTAGGGACTTTGTCAGAGAAGACAACTTATGTGTGTATCGTTAGAGATCTAATGCAGGACCTCAGGGAAATTAGCACCTCAATCAACAGTCTGAGTGGTGGAAGGATTCCAGCTTACCTGGTCTCCCTAGACCTTGTCGAACAAATCCTTAGATCTACTACTAGCTCCATGGTGCAACCTTCACAGATACACCTGGCATATAGTTTTGGCATTGAAATTCCAATCCATGTAAATCCTCAGAACCTCAAAATAGGATTTATCCTCAATCTACCATCATAGAAAGGCAGAATATATTTAGACTAAAGTCCGTATTTAATGTTGGTTTTCAGAGAGGTGATGCACACATTCACCTCAAAACACCACCAACACTTGTCTACCATGATGAGGACCCCTCGCTCTACCTTATCCCTAACCTAAACATGTGTACCAAGACAAAGTACATTCATTGGGTTTGTCCAAACGCAACCCCTTTGTTAGAGAGGTGACTAACTACCTCTGCAGTCTAAGAGCCAAATTCCCTGAACAAGTGTCATGGTAGCATGTCCATCAAAGATGAAGGAACAGAGACAAGGGTAGAGTGAGCAGGCAATGGCTCGTTAACACACCAGCCACCGAAGTCCTAATATCATACAACCGCCATGATACAGCCATTAAATTAACACTACTAAACCAAACGGTGTTCTTAACGGTTCCCCATGGAGCCACCGTGCACATTGACGATATCGTTCTCCATCATCTCAACATCGACAAACATGATGCAGAAATTGAGATCATGGATGCATTTAGAGGTCACAGCCTCACCGTTGATGATACCCTTCAACAGCAGCTTCAGGCTGAAGGGACGAAATTAGTGAAGTTCAGTCTCAAACCGACTGGCTTGACCACTATATTTCCTAGTCACATAAGCAGATCGTTATCTTACCAAGAACACCCTATCAGTTTGGTTGCCCTCTGGCTCCTCCTTAGTGGCTGGATCATCATTGCAATTATTGCACATGCCATGTACAGGTACATTCAACAACTACAGGCCAGACTGGACTCACTCCTCGTACAGCAGCATTTTACACACCAGTCTGAGCCCATCCCACAGGTTAACCCCAATCATTTCCAAGGATAAGCCTTTTTAACCTTTAACCCTCCTTTCCTCAAACATTTTGTTCCTAGTAACCAATGTCAGGTTCTACTTTGATTTTGTGTTATGACCAAAGAACAACAAAGGATTGTGTTACGGTTAATGCTGTGCCTTCCAATAACTTGAAATGTTTGTGTGATGAATGTAGTTATAGATTTAGCTAGAAGTTCTATGCCCAGATGTGCCTCAATCTCTGTCCAGACAATAAAGCCTCTGTGAACTCTAAGGAACTGTATGGACTGTGCAACCATTTTCTTTCCTATCAGGAATACATGGATGGCGTAACCCACAGGTTACTGTGAACCGACAAGAACTGTTCGGCCCTTCAGTTGCTCTAAAGATGCTGGACAACAACCAACTCTTCAGACCAAAGGGGGGAATGTTGGGCCTAACTGAGGCCCCCATATCAAGTCATAAATCTTACTGATAAAAACCACGCCAAAATCAAACAAAGGGAGTCCAAAACAGACTACAAATCCCATGAAGCCTTGCTCACTAAAGGATCGAACACTCAACTCCTATTGGATGAGGCACACGACAGAACGCACCTCAACCATGACATCATCAGGAGTAGAAATACCTCTGAAATGCTTCCGGGATTTGCTTCCAGCAACTTTGCTCACCGTGCATAGACGCAGCTCATCGCTGCTCTCAGGTGCAGCCTTGTGGCACAAGGAAGTAACATCCGACTTGAAACTGTGGCCATACAATCTCCATCTCGCTGGACGAGTTGAGATTACTCTGTGTTCCACCGAACACTCTAACGGATCCGAAGGAGACTGCCGAGCAATCCGCATCTTCATCCGTTTGCCTGCAGAAGTGAAGAGATAAAAGATTTCTCTTCCATCTTCAATCAAGTCGACTTCGCTGATTTCTCCGCCAGCCTGCCGAGAATCAGCAGCCGTACCGCCCGTCATCACCCGAGCCTCGAGGAACTGAGTCGGAGTTAAAGGATGGATGAACATACATTCTGCATCCTCATGCGATTCAAGTAAGTGGTTTACGTTTGGGCAGAGATAGAATATTATAGTGTGTTTTTCTTGTGTATCAAGGTTATTGCTTTTACAGTTTACGGACCGCCATGTCCGCTCATTATTAATACTCAGGGTATTAATTATCACGAATTTGATATGCTGTATTGCAGTCCAACCACATTGGACTGTTGTGCATTTCCACCATCGCGGGTGAGACCGGCAAACTGAGTTTATCCATTAAAGAATCAAAGACCGCGGGATGGTTTACGAGCCTCTGAGTGATTAACTAACAGATGCTTTCTCTCCCACGATCATGAAATCAGTTTGGGGCCATCACTTAATTCTCTCTCTCTCTCGTACTAACACACACACACACACTCTCTCTCTCACACACACACACACCCTCATGTGTTATAGGAAACTTTTGATTTCCATATCTAATCATATCACTGTTTAGTTTTTAGTTGTAAGTCGGAAGTTTATTGACTGCATTGTATTAATTATTAATTGATATTACTGCATAAATAAACTTTGTTATATTATAAAGAGAAGTGTTTTGGTTTGTTTTGCATACACCTGTGTTATGCTGATGGGATGTCAGTGCTCAGATTCAAACTTTCATTCATTGTTTTTGTCCCAAAAATCGATATTCTTCAGATGTCGATTTTCCTAAGAAAACAATCTAATATTGAGACTGTTATACTATCTGGTTATTAGTCCCTGATTCCAGGGTGGTGCCCCATCAATATTAATCCTTATTAATATTCTATTGATTTTTGATAATTGATAATTATCTTTGATGATTGTTGAATTTGAATGATCAATGAGCTAGTGTTAATTTTAATTTATGTTTCATCAATGTTAATGATTAGAGATTATCTTTGATAATTGTTGATTTAAAGGATTAAAAAAAGCTAACATTGATTTTCATCAATGTTCTATTGATTTTAATCATTAATAATTGTCTTTGATAATTATTAATTATTGCTAATAACCAAACCCACTCCTAAACGTAGCACACTATATTTCCTGGAGCCCCATATGAGGTTTTAATGAGTTAGATTCAATTAATTAATTTAAATTTTAATTAATAACTAAAGAAATAATTACCAATTATTTCTGATAGTAACACTGATCTAAACAACCAGTAAAGCCCTACATAGGGAAGGGGAGCCTTTTATTTTTGACTCTTTCTTTTCCATTTTCTATTGTTTTTGGATAGCAATATATATATATATATATATAGAAAGAGAGAGAGAGAGAGAGAGAGAGAGAGAGAGTATACTCTAGAATATATATAGTATACTCATTGTATTTTCTTTTATCATAAAATTTAGTAGTATTTTAGATTGGATAGCGTAGGCAGGAAGATAGAGGGTGTTATGTTTATTATTTTGGAATTTGCCCCTTCCTGAAGTTATTGCTCTTTTACTGTTTGAATATATCATATATCAGAGTTCATATATCATTTTCTTTTAATAATTCAATTTATAATGTTTGTTTTAATCCAGTCAGGTACTCTTTTTACTGTTTAAATCATCTCTGAAGGTACTGTGACCAAGTAAATTACTTTTAAAAGAAATATATGCATGTATAAACTTTGCAAAAACACTGAAAAGTACCACTGAAGAACCAGAGGATATGACATGAAGAAAGGATCGACAAGCACCTCAGTGCTAAGCTGCAAGAGCAAGACTCTACTGGTGGGTTAAAAACCTGCTGTCTGCACCAACTCCACCAGATAGTACTCCAGGCTACCGGAAATGTCTGTGAGTTTCTCTGGCACCGTGGGACATATCATTATTCTAAGTAATCCACTAATATTGTTTAATCACTGAAGTATATTAACCTACTAAAATAAGTCTAATCACTGATGTATTCTACATAACGCAAGGCTAAGATTGCAAGCTCATGCTTTATACAAGAAGTTGATTTGTTTTTGATTATTGTCACCCCCAAGAAAGAACTTAGTTAGGGAGATGATATCTTTTACTCCTTCCTAGCCAAATGTGGAGGGAGATGTTAGGTCTTATTTCTCCTCTGGAGTGCAGTCCCATAAGAGCAGTCATTGTTAGAGGAATGTGTGACTTATATTGGTCACTTGGCAGGAATGAAGAAGACTGACTTGTGAGATTGCACTCTGGGTAAGGGCTATAGAGGTGAGACTGTAAAAAGTCTCACAGGGGGGAATATATAGTATATTTTTAATATCAAATATAGAAACAAAGGTACTAATGTAGAAAAAGTTTGGGCATTGTGTAGGCCATAAACCTGTTCATGTGACTGTGTGACTACATGGCTATGCTATGGGAAATACACATATGTTGTTTTTGACTTAGGTAAAGCATACTCAGCAAGGTTAATGTACACTCAGCAATATTATATTTAGAATGGTACACTGTAGATAAAAAACATTCCTTAGACACTGGAAGACACAGCCAAGATATTCTAGTATGTTTAGTTTGCTATATTCCATATACTTAGAATGTATACTTTCATAATAAATGAGCTTAAAAGTTATTTAAAAATAAATAAAGTGTTGAGATTCCACAATTAAAAAGAAGTCAGATGATCTGATAAATAATAGTGGTGAGCAGAGACAGGTGGGGAAGCAAGCCCATTCATTAAGATAACAAGAATGTATGATTAGTGGCTCAAAAAGAGATAACAGAAATGTATAAGAATGAGAGTTTGGAACTGGAAAGACAGACCGGACAGCTGGCCTTCTCAAGTTTGTTGGTTTACTCAATAAACTTTAAACTCTGACATCTGGAACCCCTGGCTCTGAGAATTTTCTTGCATAGAGGGAAAGAATCTTCAACATTCCACAACATAAGATACATGCTTGACCATCAGAAATAATTGTAGAATAAAATGGCTATATTTACATTGATTATACTTGATTAATTTATATTCAACTTTATAAAAATATTCTACAAAGACTCATCTATTTCGCCAGGCATACACCTAATTTAGGCTGCTTTAGTTAGGTCTGCCGGAACCAGAAACCAGAAACATTGATCATGATCTATAACTCTGCAATAAATTGAATGGCATCTATGCTAATATTATTCTATTTGTATCCCTGGACTCCTATACTGAGGTCACCAGAACTGGCTGGATCCATCTCCATTCCTGCTTCGGGTTGGACTCCACTGGTACGTGTCTCTGAGTGATGATGACTAAATGCAGCCGGTGCCAGCCAAACATCACTTCAGTCTATTACAATGGACTTCAGAGGATGAACTGATGAACTCCAACCATAAGACATGGGATACATCATATGCCATTGCCTGAACCTTGGTTTTAGGATAGACCTCACCGAAATTACCGGCCGGTTGAACTGCAATGCACCTCATTGATCTCTGCCTACATCACCTTGGTCTAATGATGGATTACACTCTTATAATGGAATACACAGACTATCAATTAATTGCCAACAAAACCCTTCATCAGCCAGCTAACAAAGGACAATCATCAATGTGAACTTCTGCAGTTAATCCAGGATGAACTTCAAAGACGTTAGTCATTAATTTTACAGTTCTTACAAAATTTTTGTTTAAATACTGACCCTTAACATTTACTTAGTTTAATAATTTTAAACCATGACTTGCACTATACATAATTAAGTAATATTGGCATTATATTCATGATGTCAGCCAGAGGGGAACTGGCCCCACAGTGAGCCTGGTTTCTCCCAAGGTTATTTTTCTCCATTAACCAACATCTTATGCAGTTTTGTGTTCCTTGCCACAGTCGCCTTCGGCTTGCTCACTGGGTTTCTAAATACAATTATTATTTAATTACTTATTTTTAAACACAATTCACAATCGTATTTTATCAAACTACACAATGATGACTCTAAGCCATAATAGATATTACAGTTTCATTTTCATGAATTTCTGTAAAGCTGCTTTGAAACGATGTGTGTTATGGAAGGCGCTATACAAATAAAAATGACTTATCAGTGATCTGGACTACAAGACTTTGTGCATTCTTACCCCTGAAACCAACTAAACGGTCCCTTTTGGACCTTCAAATGTCTGGCCACAATTGACTTGCATTGTGACTGAGGACCAACAGGGCTGAAATATTCACGCAAGAGGCAGTTTGAACTCCACCCTCGTCAACGTGCAAACCACAGCTAGCCGGAAGCAAACATTTTAGTAAAAACATTTTTTTAAAATATTGATCTATTTCTTACACCTAGCGTTTCGCTTCAGAAGACATTAATTAATCCACTGGAGTCGTATGGATTACTTTTATGATGGCTATATGTGCTTTTTGGTGCTTCAAAGATTTGCCACCCATTCCCTTGCATTTTATGGACCTACAGAGCTGAAATATTCTTCCAAAAATCCTCATTCGTGTTTTGCAGAAGAAAGAAAGCCATACACATCTGGGATGGCATGAGGTGAGTAAATGAGAAATTTGTCATTTTTGGGTGAGCTATTCCTTTAATTTACTTTATTTATTTATTTATTTATTTATTTTTTTGCTTGTTTTTTTCTTCAGTTTTTTAACATGTCCATGAATATATCTTTATAACACCATCAGCATAATGTATTATCTCTTAATTTTGTTCTAGCCATTCTGCTTGGGGTCCAATAGCATATATTATGAATCTTGTAATGAATTGAGAATGGACTTTACAGGCATTGGAATGCCAATTTGTTTTATACACCACATAAAAAGCAGTCTCCAGGCAGGTTGTATCCATAAAATAGCCTAAATTTAAAAGGTGAGACACATGATATGGCTGATATCAGTTTAATGGAAGATCCTTAAATATAAAAAATTTTGGCCTCATTGGACAATGCAAGAAATCTTTGGTAAAATAGCTGGCTACAATAAAGTTGTAAAGTAAAAAACACAAACAGTGAGGATTAAATAATGATGGGAATGCAATATACTTTATTAAACAAGAAAATATACAGTGATAACAATTAAAATAATACAAGTAATTTCTGCTTAAATATGTAGTTTGTTTGGCAGTAAAGACATAATGGAGTGATGGCCGATGGCTGTCTGTATATTAGTGAAAATAAATATAAAAGTATAACATTT
This sequence comes from Myxocyprinus asiaticus, assembly GCF_019703515.2. NCBI lineage: Eukaryota > Metazoa > Chordata > Actinopteri > Cypriniformes > Catostomidae > Myxocyprinus > Myxocyprinus asiaticus. The sequence continues at coordinate 3,698,505 of NC_059376.1, forward strand.
CAAATGAAAATAAACTCAATCCGAAAGAAAAAGGTAATAAACGAAATGTGTGATTCTTGTTATTATTTATGAGTTTAAGAGATTTTATCATTTGGAATATTTCAAATTTTGGCAAAGTATCAAGGAATTTGTTCTTATGAATAAAGAATTTGCAGTATATCTCCCATTCATGGTGAAAACACGCTAAAGGGTTGTTTTCAGTCAGATCTCTGCCTTTCTCTCACAGAACAAGCAGCTAGATGACAATCAGTCAGGCTTCAAAAGTGGGCATTCCACGGAGACTGCCCTTCTGTCTGTCACCAAATCCCTGAGACAGGCGAGAACTGGATCCAGATCATCCATCCTCATTCTGCTGGACTTATCTGCAACCATCAGATCCTCCTGTCCACCCTCTCTACTCTTGGCATCACAGGAACTGTGCCTGGCTGGTTCAAGTCTTATTTTTCAGGTAGGTCTTTCAAGTTAGCCTGGAGAGGTGGGGTGTCCAAGTCACATCAAAGGAAAGATAACAGAATCTAGAGTTTTAAAAAATGATTGAGGAAGATGTATGGGTAAATTCTGAAACAATTATCAATATCTTGGAAGGTACACAATTTCTATAGCATTAATACGGCCAAATAAAGACCTCCATTTTTCAATAGTAGATTTAAGGCTCTTTATCGCAGCCAAAAAACTAAGCTTAAATATGTCTTTTGGATCTGTTGGAAGAACCAGTCCTAAATAAGTAAAATGATCACAAGAGATTTTAAAAGGGAGAGAATCCAAAAAATCAGATGCAAAAATTACTACCATGGGGAAAAAAAGATACTTTTATCCCAATTAATGGAATACTTAGAGAGAGAACCAAAATGTTTGATTAAATCCACCAGTGGGGGCACAGAACTGACAGGATCTTTTAAAAATAAAAGCAAATCATCTGCATATAATGAACGTCTGTTTTCCACATTCCCAATTGCAATGCCACCAATGGCTGAATGATGCCGAATGCTTATAACCAATGGCTCCAGCACTAGATTAAATATTAGGGGACTGCCATACCTTGTGCCCCCTTGAAATGGAACACAATCCAATTTATCCTGATTAGTAAAGATTGCAGAGTTTGGTTTAGCATAAAGCATCTTAATGACAAAAATGATTGCCGAACCAAACCTTTTCCAGGACTAAGTGCAAATATTGCCATTTGATCTAATTGAAGGCCTTTTCAGCATCCAGTGAAATAATACCCACCTTAGAGCCCCTAGTGTGTGTACTATAATAACATTTATCAAGCGTCAGATATTTGAAAAAGAAAATCTACCAAATACGAAGCCAGTCTGACCTGGATGAATCAACGTTGTAATGTGTCTGCCCAGGCGAGTGGCCAACACTTTGGCAACAATCTTCTGGTCGCAGTTAAGCAAACTCAATGGTCTATAACTAGATGGGTCAGAACCATCCCTATCCTTTTTCAATAACAAACTCATATTAATCTCATAAAAAGAGAGAGGGAATAATCTATTTTCAATGAAAGGTTATATTGCTCTCAGTAATAGTGGGGCAACTATATCTGGGAATGTTTTGTAAAATTCAATACAAAACCCATCAGGGCCAGATGTCTTACCATTTGGAAAGGACTTCATCGCTTCTAAAATTTAGTCTAAAGTGAACTCTTTATCCAGATCTTCTCTGGCAGCATCGCTAAGCTTTGGGACATCAATCGCATCAAGAAAATTTGTAATATCTGAATCAGGTGTGTGACATCTTGAAGTAAAAAGTATAAGTATAAAATTCCATAAACCTGCCATTAATTTACTTTGGATTAGATAACAGTGTACCAGAACTTGATTTAATTTTGGAGAATAGCCATGTTGGCCTGCATGCCCCTCAGCTGATGAGAGAATAACCTATCAGATTTATCACCCAAATGCTTACGTTTTACCTTGAGGAGCATAGTCCTAACCTTGTCACTCAAAATATTATTATATTTGTATTTCAGCCTGCTATTTAGATACTATGTAGGCCTGTTCCAAAGATGGAAGCAAAGCTTCAATTTCAGCTAAACGTTTGTGCTTCTCCCTCCTCATACTCTATTCATTGGCAATTCTGTTTCCATGCTGCACTACCTTAAAAGTCTCCCAAAGAATGGAATCCGAAACATCACCTCTATAATTAGTTTCTATGAACTGCTTAATATGAGAAGAAATATATGAATGAAACAGAGTCTTCGATAATAAATAGGGATTAAAACACCAGCTGTATTGAAATTTATATAGGGAAAGCTTAAACACCATTGTAACAGAGCAATGATCCGAAACAATTATATTGTGATACATAGTCTGAATTACATTTGGGATAAGTTTGGCATCAACAAGAAAATAATAAATTCTAGTATAAGACTAGTGCACATGCGAAAAGAAAGAATAGTCTCTGCCAGCTGGGTGCTGTAATCTCCAAACATCCACGAAGTACTGACCGAGTGTAGAATATGGGGTTCATGAGAGGAGGAACAATCCAGATAAGCATCAAAATAACAATTAAAATCGCCTCTGATTATTACGTTAGTAGAGCTGGGGTAAGGAAGCAGATAAAAAAAAAAAAAAAAAAAAATCTTTCTGAAAAAATTGGGATCATCAAAATTTGGAAAGAAAATTATATCAGTGGAGAGGGACTTCAAATGTGCAAATACCTTGCCTCTCTTAATCTGGTGCCAGGCCCATACCCGTTACATTCCAGCTCACGAATGTGACATTTTTTCCGCCATCAAAAATACGTACATCAACCCTTGTCATCTACATCAAATAACAGCGATCTTGGGTTAATATAGGCTATTAACTCTTCAAAAAAAATAGTCTGGCAACAACATATAGAGCAAACCCCCCCACCCTGTACCATCTCCCCAACTGAAATGGTAAAATATGCACATCACCAAGGAGATAGTAGAGCAAAAGGAGAAAAAAAAAAAACACAAGGACTTTTTCACAAAGAAAATACAAACCTAGCCTCCATCACATGCCCCAGATGCTCACCCATCACAGAATGTAAACAAAAATACTTCTCACATCAGAAAACAATCAAAGAATAAATCAACTGAGTCCTTATGTTCCTCCCAAAATCAGACCAAAATGACAGTCCAAAGATTCAAATTACCTGAATGCAATGAAAATGAATCAGACAAAAAGTCAGCAAACATTTGTGCTTCTTCAGGTGTGTCGAAGATCACGATGGAGTCCTTGTGTTTGACCCACAACTTTGCTGGAAAACAGAGAGAAGGAAACTCCAGCATCTCTTAAAGTTTTAAGCACTGTACCGAATGCATGCCATGGAAGACACCTCAGCCTCAGCCGTGTAATCTGGAAAGATATGCACCTTCCTCCCCTTCTAGTATAGTGGAGCATTTTCACGGCTCAGGCAGAGAATCAATTCCTTGTCTCAGTCATGATGTAGCTTCGCAATAATAGCCTGTGGTCTCTCCTCTTTTGTAGGCTTCAGTTGGAGCGATCTATGAGCATGATCAACTTTGATGGGTTTGGCAACTTGCCTTGGCCAAACAGTGCAGAGATCAGTTCCATAATGAATGCAGTGGGTTGACCCTGCTCCACTCCTTTTATCCCCATGAATTTCAAGTTAAGCCGACGAGAGCAGCCTTCCAGGACATTTACTTTTGCACGAAGAAAGATATTGGCAGAGCGTAGCTCATCACACACTCTCTCCACTTCTTCCAAGCGTGAATCACAACTAGTCACAGCTTGTTCTAACTGCTCTATCTTTTTTTTAACACCCGACTGCTCGGACGGTAGAGTCACCAGTATGGTGTCCATCGCATCCAGAGGACTGTTGATAGAGAGCTTTGTATCCACCATCAGCTGCTTCAAATCTTCAGCTTGCATTTTGATAGCTGTGAGTATAGTGTTAAAGGTAATTGTGGAGAGGCCATCATCAACGGCGTCGCCATCTTTGCTCTGCTGAGCAGCCTTCGAAGGCTTCTTTGAGGTTATTCTTTCTTAATACATGGTGAAAAATGTACTTAAGGAAACACTATGACAAGCCTTATTCGGTGACCTCACATATAGGGCGAACTGGTATGTTGAACGGAATATTAAACAAAAAACTGAGGCAGCTCCGAGGAGACTACCAGAGTACGACTACACCATATGCTGCATGCTAGCGCCCCCCCTCGTACTTCTCTTATCTTATTAGAAGTTCAATATTTTTTTTAAATACTAGCCATGCTCTTTTCTAGTGAACATTAAAAAAAAGTAAAAAAAAAATCTAATAAAATTTACATTAATGGCATTAATAAGCAAGTTATGCAGCAATTGCCTTACATGTTTATTATGAACTTTTTTATGTAGAAGACAAACTCCATTCAATAAAAATTTGGGCATAATTCTTCTGCACATAACTTAGTGATAGTGCTTTAACAAAATAATTAAAAGTCCTTGCCAGCACAGAAAAATTATGCAATGTCATAAATACTTTATACTCAAGTACTGTAACGATGCTGGCAAAAGGCAGACGAAGAGACGATGAAGTAGTATGATGAACCCAAGTGCAGTTTATTTCCAAACGTGATAACCAGTAACCCAAACTAAATGTAAACAAAACAAACATGGATTTAACTTAAATTGACATGACTTGACTTAAACGTGACTTGACTTTAGACTTGACTTTAGACCAAGTTACATTAACACAATACCTGATGAAGGACAATGGAAAACATAAAGGCTTAAATACTTGGACATGGGAGAACACATGACAAAGATGACCAATGACAAGACTAAATTATAAACAAGACAACAAGAATAAATGAAATTTAACCAATGAAAAGACAAGACTAATAACAAAGTAATCAAACAATAAACCAATGAAACAAGACACATGAACAGGGGAAACACATGACAAGATCACATGAGGGAACAGAAAATCACATGACATGAACAGGAACTAAACTTGAATATAAAAGACATGAAAAACATGAACCAACAGAATAAACATGACAAGTACACGATCATCATCTTTAATTAGATCCAAAACAAAAAACATACCTCTGATAAACCATTTATCCATTAACAAAGATTTGTTTCTCATTCAAATATTTGAGGAATTCCACAATATCTCTTTGTGGGAAGAAAAGTTGTGCACAAAGCACAGTTTCCAAACAAGCAGAGCTTTACATCAACAAGAGCATGAGTATGAAGCTGCCATTTAACAGAAAATCCAAACCTCCTAATTTATTTAAAAAGGAGTTAGGAATAAAGTACTAAATTGTGTCAAGGTCATCCAGCTAATACTAAAAGAATTGACTAACTCTGAGCCCACCGTTGGATGATCTGTTAGACAAAACTGATTTTTCGATTTTGTGGGATTTGTTTTTCCAAATAAAGTTCAGTAATATTTTGTTTATATCAATGCAAATTTTGTCACTAACAAATTAAGACAAAGAGGGATAAACACAATGAGACAGGCCTTAAGCTTTAGACAGAAGAACTCTGCCATAAATAGGCAGGTATCTATGTAACAAATTGTTAAAAATAGTTATTGTTTTCATTATTTTAGGGGAAAAGTTAAGTTGCTGCCATGTCAATGTATTTTTGGAAAGATAAATCCCAAATACTTAACACAGTCTTTCACATGCTTATTTTCCATACATAGCTTAAATTGTATTATCTTACACCTTGATAAATTTAGAAATATGCCTGAGGCTTCAGAACATGATTTAATAATGTCAATGCTCTTAAGATTCTGACATTGAATGAACTTGAACTTTAAGTTGACATGCATGTCAAGGCAATTGCCTTACATGTTTATTATGAATTTTTTTATGTAGAAGACAAACTCCATTCAATAAAAGTTTGGGCATAATTCTTCTGCACATAACTTAGTGATAGTGCTTTAACAAAAGAATTAAAAGTCCTTGCCAGCACAGAAAAATTATGCAATGTCATAAATTCTATATACTCAAGTACTGTAACGATGCTGGCAACAGGCAGATGAAGAGACTATGAAGTAATGCGATGATCCCAAGTGCAGTTTATTTCATGATAACCAGTAACCCTAACTATAAATGTGAACAAAACAAAACATAAACATGGACTTGACTTAAACAACATGACTTGACTATAGACTTGACTATAGACTTGACTATAGACTATGTTACATTAACACAATACCTGACGAAGGACAATGGAAAACATAAAGGCTTAAATACTTGGACATGGGAGAACACATGACAAAGATGACCAATGACAAGACTAGATTATAAACAAGATAACAAGAATAAATGAAATTTAACCAATGAAAAGACAAGACTAATAACAAAGTAATCAAACATTGAACCAATGAAACAAGACACATGAACAGGGGAAACACATGACAAGATCACATGAGGGAACAGAAAATCACATGACATGAACAGGAACTAAACTTGAAAATAAAAGACATGAAAAACATGAACCAGCAAAATAAACATGTCAAGTACACTATCATATTTAATTAGATCCAAAACAAAAAACATACTGTACCTCTGTTAAACCATTTATCCATTAACAAAGATTTGTTTCTCATTAAAATATCTGAGGAATTGTAACAGACCTTGTCATGTAGTGAGCCATCATTGTACACATTATGTCACTCAGTTGAAGTCTGAAAAATACCAAAGAGTCATGAAAACTTCAGAGGACATCCATCTTTCAAAAGAGAAGCAACAGTGCTACCAATTGAGCCACTTTACCACTCTAAACTTCTCAGTTAAGATTAGTGCCCTGGTTTGCAAACTTAACATTGAAACTTAGATTAAATTAAAAGAGCATTTTTCTTTAAAGAGCAGCATGCGTCCCACACTAAAAACAACTAGAGGAAAGCATAGTGGTTAGGATGTATATTGTAAATGTTCAGTTGTTAACTGTTTGCCTCAAGCTGAGCTTAAACCAACATCCTTTCAATTTTCACAACATACAGGTAATCCGCATTAACCACTGCACCACATTGCCACCAGCCAGTCAGGTCCTAAAGAAACATAGCAAGCTGAGAGTGTGTACGCAACCCTTTTTTTGAGGTACTACTGTTCTTCATGGGTGACCACTATGTGGCGCTGTCTCCAAACTCCTCAAGGACTCTCAGAACATGATGTTGATTATGCATACCGATTTTCTTTCAAATCTGAAAAGACATTCAAAAGATACATCACTTTTTAAAAACAACAAAAATGGCAGAAAGCTGATATGGCCAATGTCATAAAACTGGTATCATTGAAATCCTCATGACCTAAGGAATCCATAGACACCAACCTCATAATGTTGGGACAAAGTATTCAAAAGTTACTTGGCAAGTACCCTCAAATTATGGTCCTAATTAAGCATACCATGTTTCAGTTCAATAGGACAAAGCGTTGCAGAGATACAGCCTCACTTCCTGTTTTATGCCGAACTTGTTAAACTTGTTACAGCATAATTCTGTAATAATTCAATAACCTTTGTTCAGCTTAGTCTGAAGATCATCTGAGAAAAATGTGGGGACATTTGAACAATTTGAAGGATAGCAAAAAAACTATTTACATTATAATTCAAGATGGCAGCCATTTTAATGTGCTGAGTTTTATTGTAAGGGGTCCATTAGAACCTGCATGAGGAGAGTAATCAGAAGAAAAAATAATTTTGTTTCTAGAACAAATGGTTCAAAATGTATGCGCAAAGGAACATTTTTAACTGGTGGTGGCACTCTAGAGTGTGTTCTAGAGACCTCAAATTTTGTGTTGGGGCTAGTCAGTGTGCCAAATTTCATAACTTTCCTCCAAACTGTTCATAGGGCTGCCATAGACTCCCAGCCAGAATAAATAATAATAATAAATATAGCTGCAAGCAGCAATGATGGGGTCAAGCCCTGTAAATTGCCTATTTGGTCTACAGGACCCATTGGACCCAAAGATGACACACCACCCACTCAAGGCACCAGTACCCTTTTGATTGCCAAGTGTTATAGCATTGCCACACAGACCACTACACTACATAGACATAAGTTGTACAGGTGCTAATGAGACATACCAAGCTGAGAATAAGCAGGTTTAAAATGAAATAAAAATAAATAAATAATATTACAAATTTCCCTGTGCATTTTCTGAAGACAAAATAAGGAAGCAACGATACATCGAAAGTTTTGCATGAATTAACTAAGCATTTTGACCACTATGTGGCACTGTCTCCAAACAGATCAGGTACCCTGTGGACATGATGTCGAAGATGCATCCCAGTTTTCATTCAAATCCAACAAAGCCTTCATAAGATACAATATTTAATAATAATTCAAAATGGCAGCAAGTCGATATGGCTCATATAAAACACAACTGAAAGAAAGAACAGTCTAGATACAAAGTCCACTGTATATTCGAAACAGGTGACAAGTTGTCCAGAACGGGATTTGAACCTATACCCTTTCGATCTCCATGTCTAAAAGGTATAACACACAGTCTGCTACTCTACATAGACATATCCAGAACTAGAGATAAAGATACACACCAAGGTGCGAGTCAGAAGGTTTTAAATAAAATGAATAAATAAATACATTTTGAAATTTATCTCTGCATTTTCTGAAAACTTAAAAAGGAAGCAATGATACATCAAAAGTTTTGTCTAAATTAACTAAGCATTTGACTACTATGTGGTGCTGTCTCAAACCTGCTCAGGTACCCTCAGGACATGATGTTGAAGATGCATACCAATTTTCATTCAATATATTCAAAAGATATTTAGCATTTTAATAAAATTCAATATGGCGGAGAGGCAGTATGGCTGATATGGGGACAATTGGTATTCAAGGAATTGTAGGGCTTTACTGGTTGTTTAGATCAGTGTTACTATCAGAAATAATTAATAATTATTTCTGTAGTTATTAATCAATATTTAAATTAATTAATTGGATCTAACTCATTAAAACCTCACATGGGACTCCAGTAAATGTTGTGTGCTACGTTTAGGAGCAAGTTTGGTTATTAGCAATAATTAATAATTATCAAAGATAATTATTAATTATTAAAATCAATAGAACATTGATGAGAATCAATGTTAGCTTTTTTTAATCCTTTAAAATCAACACTTATCAAAGATAATCGTTAATTGTTAACATCGATAAAACATTAAAATTAACACTAGCTTATTGATCATTCAAATTCAATCAAAGATAATTATCAATTATCAAAAATCAATAGAATATTAATAAGGATTAACATTGACGGGGCACCACCCTGGAATCAGGGACTAATAACCAAATATTAAAACAGTCTCAATATTAGATTGTTTTCTTAGGAAAATCGACATCCGAAGAATATCGATTTTCAGGAAAAAAAAACAATGAATGAAGGTTTGAATCCGAGCACTGACATCCCGTCAGCATGACACAGGCATATGCAAAACAAACCAAAACACTTCTCTTTGTAATATAAACAAAGTTTTTTTATGCAGTAATATCAATTAATAATTAATACAATGCAGTCAATAAACTTCCGACTTACAACTACAAACTAAACAGTGATATGATTAGATATGGAAATAAAATAATCCTATAACAAATAAGGTGTGTGTGTGACAGTGTGTGTGTGTGTGTGTGTCAGTGTGGTTAGTGAGAGAGAGAGAGAGAGAGAGAGAGAGATTATTAAGTGACAGCCCGAAAGCTGATTTCACGATAGCTGGAGATAAAGCAGCCGTGTTCATCACTCAGAGACACAGTTTTACGAGCGGGGCTCGTAAAAGTCCTGCGTTATTTGACTCTAATGGATGAACTCAGTTTCTGTCTCACCCGCAATGGCGAAAATGCACAACAATCCAATTTGGTTGGACCACAATACAGAATTTCTATTAACAAATTTGTGATAATTAATACCCTGAGTATTAATAATGAGCGGACATGGCGGTCCGTAAACTGTACAAGCAAAAACCTTGAAACACAAGAATAACACGCTATAATATTCTATCTCTGCCCAGACGTAACCTCTTACTTGAATCGCATGAGGACACAGGTAGAATGTGTTTTCCTCCGTCCTTTAACTTTGACCCGGTTCCTTGAGGCTCGTGTGATGACAGGAGGCCGTTTCCTCGCGCTGTCGGCGGGCGGTACGGCTGTTGATTCTCGGCGGGCTGGCGGAGAACTCAGAAATGTCGACTTGATTGAAGATAGAAGAGAAATCTTTAATCTCTTCACTTCTGTAGGCCAACGGATGAAGATGCGAATTGCTCGGCGGTCTCCTTCGGATCCGTTAGATTGTTTGGTTGAACCCAGAGTAATCTCAACTCGTCCAGCGAGATGGAGATTGTATGGCTACAGTTTCAAGTCAGACATTACTTCCTTAAGCCACGAGGTTGCACCGGAGAGCAGCAAAAAGCTACGTCCGTATTCGGTGAACTAAGTCGCTGGAAGCAACTCTGGAAGCATTTCAGAATTATTTGAAGTCCTGATGATGTCATGTTTGAGGGACGTTCTGTGGTGTGCCTCATCCAATAGGAGTTGAGAGCTCAATCCTTTAGAGGGCAAGGCTTCATGGATCTGTAGTCTGTTTTGGACTCCCTTTGTTTGATTTTGGCACGATTTTTATCAGTAAAATTTACGACTTAGAAGGTGGGGGCTTGAGTTATGTTTTTATGACTGTTAGGACTGCCTTTGTCTTCTATCTGAACACATGAGGCCCAACAGGATCCTCATGACCCCCAGAATCCATAGACACCAACCTCATGATTTTAGAACATACGATTCAAAAGTTACAGTGAAAAATAAAAAAACAATTCACATTTCTTGACCCATAGGTGGCACTGTCTCCAAACTGTGCATGTACCCTAAAATCAAGGTGCTGATGAAGCATATCAAGTTTTGTTTCGATAGGACAAAGCGTTGCTGAGATATAGTCTCACTTCCTATTTCATGTAGACCTTGTTCAATTTGCGCTGCTGTAACTTTCTGCTCCATCATTTCTGTGCAGCTCGGTCTGGAGATTATGTTGAGACGTTGTTTGGCAAAATTGGGCAAAGTTTGAAGGGCGTGAAATGTTTTAAAAGTAAATGACAGAATCCAAGATGGCGGCCACTGTAATGGGCGGAGTTTAAATGTAAGAGGTCCATTTGAATCATCCAGAGGAGAGTAATCACATGCAAAAATAATTTTGTTTCTAGGACAAATGGTTCAAAAGATTTGCACAAAAGAAAAGGGAATATTTGACATGGTGGTGGTGCTATAGAGTCTGTCCTATAGACCCCAAATTTGGTATGGGGGCTATTCATACCTACCCCTGTCAGTGTGCCAAATTTCATCATTTTCCTATGTACGATTCATAAGGCTGCCATAGACTCCCAGCCAGAATAATAATAATAATAGAACGGATACAATAGGTGCCTATGCACCTTCGGTGCTGGCCCCTAATAAGAACAGCAAATTCGTGGCTTGGCCCCTAATAATAAGAAACGGAACAGATGCAAAATGTGTAAAATGTCAATTGATAACAATTCTACTGCAAAAGAAAAAACAAATGGGGAAATAGGGCAACCTTGGTGCATTCCCCTGTTACTATTAAATCTGTTACTCAAAAGTCAATGAAATCAAGCCCTAATCTTATTCTGTAACTATTGTCTATTTTTCATAAATCCATTTTGTGTTTCACCAATTACACTATCAAGGTCTGATTTTAAACATACTGTAAATATTAAAGCAAGTAATTTATAGTCAATATTTTATAATGATATTGGTCTCCAATTCGCAATCATCCGTAGATCTTTATTGGTTTAGGGATCAGAGAAATACATCCTTGTTTCATTGTGGGGGTCATCTCACCTTTAGACAGTCTTTAACAAACTTTAAAAAAAGGTTTTATTAAAAAGTCTCAAAAGTGCAAATAAAATTCAACAGATAGGCTATCTAAGCCTGGGTATTTTTCTATTCTTCATGTATTTTAGTGCTTCCTCTATTTCGGTAGAAGATATATCAGAATCACACAATATCTTAAATCATCATTAATACCTTAAAATCATCATTAATACATGGAACCTTATTGTGAATGTGCAATTGAAAATTATAAAATTGTTCTTGGGAAAACTGAGAAGTGTACAAACATTGTGAACAGAATATACTGTATACATGTATTTGCAAGCAGCAGCAGTGTGTGGGATTTTGGTTCTTGTTTGTAAACAGAATATATAAAATCTGAAATAACTTTAGGATCTGTTCATAAATCGCCATGAATATTTAAAGTGGATAGAAGTTTTTCATGATTAACCTGCTGCTGGTCAGAATCTTACTGCAATTATGTAAGAGTTCAGCTCCGGCCCAACTTCCTAGAGATTGCAGCCCTGGTGCTTCTGCCTTGAAATTTCTGGTGCTGCTAAGCTGCAGCTGGATACTTTTAGAGGTAATAGATCATTAACAGATACTGAACCAATCAGTAAAGTGCGTAAAGTGACATCTCTGATGCAATGAAGTCACTCCCCCCATGTCTCTTAAAGTGCACTTTACAGAAAAATTTCATAAATCCACAAAATCGTCTCTTCATTATAAATGATTTATAATATTTTCTTAAAAACAGCTAATAATATAAACTAATATAATACCTGCAAATAATGATTGATTTTAAAATCTAAAAAAGCGTAATCACTTCACATGATGGCTGTAGAAAGGGATGAATGCCACGCAAACCATGGACTAGAGATGAACACTTAATTCACTTGAAGTTTAATGTAAGCGGTATACAAAATACATGTTTGTGTACAAAATATGTCTATTTGTTGGCCTCTAGATGGAGTGGGAGAGTCGATTATTCAGCTATTTCAAAGCCACTCCTTCAATTAGGGGGACACGCCTGTTTGTAATTGTGGATGTTTTTTTTAATGTTTTTGTTCAAGTTCTTCTTGATATCTGATGAAGGCACTGAGGGTTGCCGAAATGTCACGCAAGTTTTCATCAAATAAAGCTGAAGCTCAAATTTTGCTTATAGAGTGAGTGTTGCACCTCCTTTTCAAAGTGTGGCATTTTGGTATTACATTATCAGAATACTGTACCTTAAACGAAAAATAATCCCTCAAGGTTTACGTATCCAAAAAACACCCATTTTTGGGACAGATAATTATGCATTTATAAAGATCTGGACTGAAATCCTAGACATATGCTCCTTTGCATTGATGGCTGCCACAATCGCCTAATTGCAGAAGAAGGAAACTGTCCTGAACTGGTTGAGATCATGAAAAATCGACAACTTTTGTCTTCCACTTTGAAAGAACTTAAAGAATCTTGGTCTCCTGGTCATCCACCCAGGGCATAGGTAACACTGACCGTTGCTTACATGTCCTTACTATGTGATTCTGGCTGAGAGCAGAGCACACACTCTTTCAAAGTACTTTTTTTTACGTCTGTCTCTTGCTTGCATGCCTGCCTGCAACTGGGTCCATCAGATAAATGTAGAAGTGTCCAGGTACTTCCCTGAAGATCAGATTTTGATGACATATGCTCCTTTGGCTGATGTTTTGTACATTAAGTACATTTAGTAGGTTTTTTCAGATTTTTCTTAATTTTTTTGCCATTGACAACCAGTACCAGCATTACAGGTCACATAAAAAGGTTGCAACTGCAGGAGGACTGGAAAGTGTGAAGTGTAGTATAAGAATAATTTTTAATGGCATCTGATCGTTTCTGTTTTTATTTTATGGCCATAATTAGACATATTAATGTTACTATTCATGAAATGTGTTGAATAAATGTCATTGATGACTTTGCCACAAAGAAGCCAATCTGAAATCTCGCCTAGGGTGCTGTAACAGTATAAGGACGGGCAAAGAGGAGGCGGGAACCGGCTGAACAGTAAACAAACTTTAATGGCAAACTTAAAACCAACATAAACAAACGTGCAGCACAGTCACGTGCGTCTCTCTCTCTTGAACAGGCGTCTCTGGTCGCCCCTTTATCTCGCTCTCCCGCTGATCAGCTGATTCAGCGCCACCCGTGCTCCATCACAGCCCGGCCACGCCCTCCTCCTCATCAGAAACGTCACAAACATACGCCCTCATCCTCCTCACAGGTGCCAACAGAGTCTGGTCTGGCCCTGCATACATGGATCCGCTTTGGTATCCTGGTCCTGTGCTGGCTCCTTTGCGGTTTCAAGATCCACTGGTGCCATCTCCCTCGAAAGAGTTTCATTTGTGTTTTGAATCATTTTGTAATAAAACTCATTTGATTTGCCTCCTAATTTTGGGTCCTCACTTCCCTCAGTGTGTCGTGACAGAATATTAACCTTTTCGCACATGACTCTCTCCTGTACTGATTGATCCCCCAGCGTGTGTTCTTTAATGCACACTGTAATTAAAAATAATCTTATCTTACACTTAACAGCAGATGTACTGGAGGAAAGATTATATCACAGCAGGTGCACTGAAGGTTAGATTATATATTATCAAACATATAATGTGGTTTTTAGATGTTTATTATGATAGATAAGGTGCAATCACGATTGCCGGCTATGTGAGCTGCAATATTTTCATTGCAATGCAAGATGGGATTCTGAGTTTGTCTCTATATAAAAGCATACAAGGAGGAGCATAGAAGGTTCTACAAAACTAGCCCTTCCACATTCCCAGCCCCGGAAGTTGTTGTGATGGACGGAATAGTCAGAAAACTTGGCTGCAGCACTGCATCAAACAGTGCTCTACAACGGTAATGGCTTTACACTTTTATTTAGTGATTGTTTAAAAGTTTGTAACATATAAATATAAAGATATTGTGATGTTGAAATGATTATTTGAGCAGCTGGTTTATTATGACAACAGCTTCAGTGACTCTTTTTCTGGTAAACGTCAGCACGAATGCAGATCGCACTGTTTGGTCATACATGTCTGCGCCCCGCCTATTGTAATCACACCGGTTTCATCGTACATGCGATAGCGTTAAATACAAATACAAGCAATGGAACATTTAAACTATGGAGCATTTCAACCTCAGTGGAGCATTTAAACCTTTTGTGAATAAAGGCTTAACCAGATAATTACCTTAATCGGTGATATGGATATGATTGTGGACAATGTTAAGATACGGATAGATGAGTTCCACTGTGAAATCATTGCTTCTGGTCAGTAATTCAACATTGTGCTCAGGTTGGTTTTTGGATGCATGCATAGGAATTATTATGTGTGAAACATAAACATAGACATTTCAAGATGTGGAAAATGTATACAATACAGTATCTTAATTAGTGTTACTCTTGAAAAGCACAGGTTTCTGAGACACGCACAATAAACGGAGAATGCAAACGGAGTCGAGACCGACGGCATCTGATTTGAAATCACACAGTCTGCATTTTCATTCATTAGGTTTACACAATAGAAATATTCAAAGACTCATAATTTTGTTGTCATTTTGGATATGTTTATTTAAAATATTGCTTTATCCTTTTGCTTCTTGTATAATCAGTATAACAAATATTTTTTCCATTATTCTGGTAAATTAATTGTTTGTTTTGTAGTCATTATCCGTGGCTTTCTTCTGGCATTTCCCTAGTTACAATAATAGCTGGTTTGATAGAGCTGAAGAGACACTAAAAGATATCTATAGGGAACAGTGGCTTAGCACATCAAGTTCAATTAGAGTTTCTATGAATTACCACCTTTACTCTACAAAGCCCAGAAATACATATTTTTATATATAAACATTGGTACATTCTAAAATCAGATCCAGTTTTAGCTAAAACATTTGAGGTCTCTCAGACCATGTCATTTCGTAAAGGAAATCATTTGAAAAGTATTCTTGTCAGGGCAGATGTAAGTTTGAAAACCCCCAGACCTTAATCTATAGCGATTCCACCTGGTAACTTCAAGTGTGGCAGTTGTACTTAATGCCAGTACACAAGGAGGTTGAAATATTTTTCACACCCCAGAACTGGCAAGAAAATATGTATAAGATGTACCATTACTTCTTAATTCATGCAATGTAATCTATGCTATCCATTGCCCCTGTGGAATACTTTACATAGTAGAAACTTCCAGGGACTTAAAGGGTTAGTTCACCCTAAAAATAAAAAAATTCATTTACTCACCCTCATGCCATCCCAGATGTATATGACTTTATTTCTTCAGCAGAAAAAACAAAAAAACAAAAAAAAAAAAACAAAAACAAAATCGTAGCTCATTAGGTCCTTAAAATGCAGGTGGATGGTGATCAGACCTTTTGAAGCTCCAAAAATCACAGACAGTTAGCATAAATGTCATCCACACGACTCCAGTTGTTAAATTAATGTCTTCTAAAGTGATACGATCATTTTGGGTGTGAAAAAGATCAATATTAAATACTTATTAACTATAAAGCATCGCTTCTGACCAGAAGCGGTATGCTCCTGTGACGTAATCACATTGGCATGTTCATGCAAGAACTGACACCCGTGTGACACACTGGGAAGACAACTGTTTACAACTGAGTAGGAGGAACGTTGTACAGAAGCTTAGTTGATTTTGGTTTAGATCTATATTTGTATCTGATTGTTTACTCACAATGGTGCATTTGTGTGCTTATCCATTATGTCTCAACTGAGAGAAAAACGTGAGATTACGTCCGTAAAATGCCAAAGCGAATTTGTCACATGAGAGACTATGTGGTATCAGCACTCAATGCATTCTGTATGTAACCGGTCTGTCACTCGTTGTTGGATTTATCTCTGCATTGTGTTGTGCGAGTAAACAAGAGGCCAGACATCTGTTCCTGCTGCTGAACGGGGGATTTATTCTGGATAGAATAAACAGAATGCTACAAATTAATTTCTTTGAATTAATTTCCCCTCATGAACAAACTGCCTCTAAGCATAATCTGAAGCACACTGCACGTTGATTATGACAATAAGATAACTCTATAAACACAATGAACAAAACAACAAAATCTGATAAAGGGGGACACGTGATGCCATGCAAGAAGCAGACATGTGAGTGACTAGCTCTGCGCACTTTGCTAGTTTTTTAATTATTTTCATGATATAATCCGGTGAGATTGGGAATTATCCAATTCTGCCCGCATCCAAAACAGACTTGGAACACATTTTGGAAAAAATGTCATATTTTGAAAATATGACCCGAAGGAATAACATACGGATTGTTGGAATTCCTGAGCATGAAGAGGGCAGAGATATGGTGAAATTCCTTGATGAGCTCTTCCCGAGTCTGCTCAACATAACAGGCCATAAACTGGAAATCGAGCGAGCTCACAGAGTCCCGGCTTGCAGATCAGCTGAGAGAGACAGGCCCCGATCCATTCTGGCCAAATTTCTGAGATCATCCGATAAAGATCTGGTGTTGTGCCAGGCAAGGAGCAAAGGAAAGCTTTCTTGGAGGAGTCACCATATTTTGTTGTTCCTGGACTTTGCAAGTTTGACGAGAGAAACGCGATCGGTTCAAGGAATGTAAGAAACTCTTACATCAACGTAAGATCGCTTTTGCACTGATGTTTCCAGCCAAACTGAGAATAGACACCAGGGATGGCAGCAAAGTATTTACATGTCCCAAACAGGCACTCTCCTTTATAAATACATTGTAGTGAGTAAGCCATTTGATGTTTCTTATATTAGTGGACTGACTCGCTGTTCAGTGACTTTGTTGAGGAAGCTGGGTGCCATTTTTGTTTATTTTTGCGTTGGCTCCCCCTAGTGGCTGGAGTTTGTTTTGTGGCATGACTCCTTCAAGAAACTTTTGCATTGACAGAAAATCACTTTTACACTGAATTTCCCGGCCAGATTGAGAATGGACACTATGGATAACCACAAAATATCTACATACTCACATAATGGATGTCTTTTATAAAGTTGACGGTCTGAGTAAGTCATGATGTACTTTTTTTATGCGGCCTCCGAGTGAGTTTGGCTCTTGATCATCTGAGGAACTGGGATGCCTGTTTTGTTTCTTTTCGTGCTGGTTCTG
The DNA here is from genome assembly GCF_019703515.2 of Myxocyprinus asiaticus. NCBI lineage: Eukaryota > Metazoa > Chordata > Actinopteri > Cypriniformes > Catostomidae > Myxocyprinus > Myxocyprinus asiaticus. The sequence goes on from NC_059376.1 coordinate 3,716,393, forward strand.
CCTAGCGGCTTGAGTTTGTTTTTGTGGAGTATTTTCACGGGACATTGGAATGATTTCGTCATCTGCTGCACTCATAACGGCCAGCTCACTGAGCAATTGTTTGTCTGTCCGAGGAAACTGAATGGCTTTATATCAGCTGGAAGTTGTTTTGTGGAGAAACAGTTCTGTGAATGAATCTACATGTTCTTTTTGTTTATTCTGCCTGTTGACTGGGGTCTGTTTTACAAAGTATTTTCTGTTATGTATGTTTGCCTCACAAAATTAGTGCAGACTTAAATAATCTGATGGCAAAGTTGTCGTGGGGGTTCTCGCATGCGTACATGGACCTTTTGAGTTTAGAGGGATTGACGCCGGTTAGCGATGTCGTGCGCGGGGTTAATGCGCACGTTTTTCTTTTTTTCTGTTTGTTTTGTTCGGGGGAAGTTCGAGGTTTTATTGTTGCTCTAATGGGGAATGTGGTCTTATATAATCTTGTTTTTCACACACAATTTATTTTTTCTATTACATCAATATGTCAATTGTTAATATGAGTGTACTATCTCTCTCCACATGGAATGTGAATGAGTTGGGGCATCCCATAAAAAGAAGGAAGGTGATATAGTGTTTCTTCAAGAAACACATCTTTCCCCGCAGGAAGCTGAAAAATTTGGGAAGATATGGGGTGGACATGTTTTCTTTAGTGCTGGCTCAAGTAAGAGTAGGGGAGTCATTATATTGATAAATAAACATCTACAATTCAAATGTCTCAAACAGAGTAAAGATAAATTAGGAAGAGTCATTATTTTTTTAGGAGAAATTCAGGGGCAAAGGTTGATTTTGCCTAATATTTACGCACCTAATGCTGATGATCAAGGCTTTTTTATAGATCTTGAAGGGATGTTGCAAGCCGCTGGCACCACTCATGATATAATATTGGGAGGAGACTTTAATCTTTTGATGGTCTCAGTCCTTGATCATAGTGAAGCAAAAGTGTGCAAGCCACCTAGAGCAACATTGACGCTTCACAGGATGCGTAAAAATCTTGGTCTTTCAGATATTTGGAGACTTTTGAAGCCATCCGGTAGGGACCATAAATTTGTTTCAGCAGTCCATAAGATTTATTCTAAAATAGATTTTTTTATATATCTAAGTCCCCCATTTCATCTGTTGTTGACTGCTCAATTGGAAATATCTTAGTCTCAGATCATGCCCTGGTGAGTTTAGAGGTGTTGCCACATACAGAGAAAAAGAAATCATATAGTTGGCACCTTAATGTATCCCTTTTGCAAAATCCTGATTTCCAACAAATGTTAAAGACTGAAATCAATGTTTATATGGTTTATATGGTCTATGGTCATGTGGTCTCCCCACATGGTCCTCAGTATCCTTTGTGGGCGTGGCTTGGGAGGCACTTAAGGCGGTTCTTAGGGGTCGGATCATACAGTATGCCTCATTCACCAAAAAAATCCAAAGCACGAGAACTTGTGGAGTTGGAAGGGAATATTAAAAGTGCAGAGGCAGAACTGAATCATGAATGTTGTCTAATGGCCTCAGAGAATTGACTCGTTTGAAATACAGATATAATACTATTTTGTCGTGGAAAGTGGAGTTTTGGTTATTCAGGGCAAGACAGTCATACTTTGAGTCGAGGGACAAAGCAGGGAAGCTGTTGGCTAGATATATAAAGCAGAGAGAATCTTTTTCTACCATTCCCTCAGTGAAATCTGCTGGTGGTGAAATATTTACCTTGGCCATTGATATTAACAATGCTTTTAAAGAATTCTACCTTGATCTCTATAGTTCCACGTCTTCGTTTACTGATGAAGATATTAGAAATTTTGTGGAACCATTAAAACTGCCTAAACTGATGACTGAGCAAAAAAATTCTCTTGATTCTGAGATAACCTTGGAGGAGCTTGACAAGGTAATTAAGGCCTTGCCTACAGGCAAAGCTCCGGGGCCAGATGGCTTTGCCACTGAATTTTTTAGATCTTATGCTATATAACTGGCTCTACTTTTTTTTTAGAAGTTTATACAGAATCATTAAAGAATGGAAAGCTTCCGCCAACCATGACACAAGCCCGGATCAGTCTGATTTTTAAAAAGGACAAAGATCCAAGCGAGTGTAAAAGTTACCATCCAATTTCCCTGATCCAGCTAGATGTAAAAATGTTGGCAAAAATTCTGGCTAACCAATTAAGTTATAAAATCTCTTATACATGTAGATCAGGTGGGGTTTTTTAGGGGCCGCAGCTCTTCTGACAACATTAGGCGTTTCATCATAATATCATGTGGTCAGTGGCGAATGATCAGAATCTGGTCGCTGCCATCCCACTTGACGCCGAAAAGGCGTTTGATATGGTAGAATGGGATTATCTTTTTAAGATTTTGGAAATATATGGGTTCGGAAATACTTTTATTGGATGGATTAAGTTACTTTATAGACATCCTGTAGCGGCAGTACAAACAAATGGATTAATTTCAGATTATTTTACTCTGGATTGGGGCACTCGGCAGGGCTGCCCTCTTTCCCCATTATTGTCTTGCCCTGGAACCTTTAGCAGCCATGATAAGAAAGGAGGAGGATTTTCCAGGGTTGATGGCAGGAGGTGTGGCACATAAGCTTTTACTTTATGCAGATTATATTTTGTTATTCGTTTCTGACCCCACTAGATCTATGCCTAGCCTCCACAGAATTATCAATTCCTTTTCTAAATTTTCAGAATACAGAGTTAATTGGTCTAAATTCGAAACTTTAGCTCTGACTGCGTACTGCCCAGTAACGGCTTTTCAACCAGGCACCTTTCAATGGCCCAAACAGGGCATGAAGTATTTGGGTATTTTATTCCCAGCAAATGTATGTGATTTAGTTAGAGTTAATTTTGATCCTTTAATAAAAAGGTTTTCGAGCGATGTGGGTTGGTGGGCTTCATTACATTTATCGATGATTGGGAAGGTTAATGTTATTAAAATGAATTGTATTCCAAAATTCAACTACCTACTACAATCTCTCCCTGTAGATGTCCCCCTCTCTTACTTCAAGCAATTTGATAGCATAGCGAAGTCCTTCTTTTGGAATGGAAAATGCCCCAGGTTACATTTCAACAAGTTACATAGGCCGATTGACAAAGGTGGGCTAGGCCTACCTAAGATTTTGTTTTATTATTATGCATTCGGTCTCAGACATTTGGCTTATTAGTCGCTTCCACCTGAGAGAGCCCCTCCCTGGTTTTGTATTGAAAAGGAAGTTCTTGACCCTATCTCGCCACTGCAAAGCCCTTCTATCAAACTAATTGGAGAAGTCACACCCTGTTATCTCGCATTTACACTCGATATGGACAATGATGTCCAGAGTGTTTAACTCGGATATTTATTTAAACGTAGCCTCAAGCATATGGCTGAACCCTAAACCATGTATTAATAAGTCCCCTTTCTGTTGGTCAGATTGGATTGTGTGGGGGGTTAATACACTCGGTGACCTATATGAGAGTGGAGTATTGAGATCTTTTGAGAATTTTATTCAACATTTTTGGATTCCCAGATCTCAATTTTATAAGCATTTACAGCTGCGCCACCTGCTCTGCACTGTTTTTAGGAGTAGCACGCACCCCCCTAGTGTGGCAGATACTCTGGGAGTGGTGATTGCTGCTTTTGGGAAGGGTCATGAATCAGTGCATTACTCCCTGCTAATTCAGAGTCTGGGGAACTCAGTACATGAAGGACTGGGTTTTGACCAGTGTGATGATTGGTAGGCAGGTTGGAAGTCGGATGGAGCACCGTTCCCGGAGTGGTGCGCGGAGATGGGAGTTGAGCAGATGGATGGGAGTTAGGGATTTTTACAATAAGAAATGGGTAAATTACTTAACATTTTTGGGGGAATCTCAAGGAGGGGCGGTGGAGGGAGTAATTTAGATTTTTTTTATTTTTTTTGTTTATTATACTTGATTATTGTATTTTCTTTTTTTGTTTGTTTTAGATTTGTGTTTTTTGTGTGTGTGTCTATATTCTATTGACCACAGGGGTGTTTGTGGGGGGTGGGTCAGGGTGGGGTGGGAGTTTTGTAGGCGGAGGGGATATAGTGAGGGGTTTAATGTTTAAAGTGATTGATTTTGTGTTAATTTATGAATCAATAAAAATGTTAATAACAAAAAATAAATAAAATAAATTCTGATAAAGGAATAAACAGGCAATTAAATGAAGTAAAAGACATACTGCACAAGATAATCACTGTAACATTAGTACACTAATCAATCAGCAGTACATACAGTATACTCTCAGTACACACCATGTGATCTCATGGACTAACATTAACACACTTACCAGTCCCTCCAGGAATTGGCAATCTTGTGATTGTAAGAATTCTTGCAAATTCAATCAATCTTTGCATTATTTGCGGCAACTTGCAATTTTTTATAATTTCCACAAATTTTCCGCAAGTAATTTTAATCTGAGAGAATCCCATCCAGAGGCAGAGCCAGAGGGGTGTCTGGGGTGGCACTGGACACCCCTGACATCTGATTGGCCACCCTGAGTGCCACCCCAAAATTTCATTCGCTACTGGCAGTTTGATGCTGATTGACATCTCATTTCACCTCTTGTTGAAAGAAACATGTATTTTGACGTTCGGCGGCGCATTAGTGATGGGAAGTTCGGATCATTTTACTAACTTGGATCTTTGAGTTTCGTTCAGCAAAATGAATGTATCTTTTTCAAATCATTTCGTTCATCATGTGACAGTCGCATAGGCTCTACAGGAAACAGAATTGATTAGTTCACCTCCAGAGACGGTCTTCAGGTACGAGACTTTCATTCATTTAACACGTGACAGCCTCATATGTGCTCCATAGGCTCTGTACAGGAATCAGAATTGATTAGTTCACCTCGGTCTTCGGAGTTCGGATCTGAGTCTTCGTTCATTTGACACGTGACTTCCAGGCTCAGCACTCATTCATGAGTGACAATTACTGGTCTTTTTTCATTATGTTTTCTTTACAGCTCACCGTCAGTGTGTTGCAATTGTTTGTATCATGATCAGTACATGTCAGTATGGCAATAAATGACTTTTTAAAATCATAAGAATTCATGATTATTTTCATGTATTTAATGCAGGAAGTGTTGACACTATATTTTATCCCAAGTGTAAAATTAGTTAATAAATAATTAATGCTTGATTTGTGTCTATCCCCAACAAGAACATAAGAAGAAATAAATAAATAATACAATGAGGGGATGCATCATGAAGGAAAAATGAATTACAGTTTGTTTAATATCAACTCAATAAACAAGTAAATAATATGGGGTTTCCTTGTAGCTCTTGTAGTCTATATTTTCTGACGAGAATATAAAAGTCATACAAAGTTTAAAACATTACTCTTTATTACCAGATTCAATGGGATGGGAAAAAACATCATGACAGAAATATTCACAAAGTAATGAATTGCAAGAAATAAAGAAGCTAAAATTAGTGACTAGAAACACTTCGTGTGACTGTCAGGGCAAAACTAAAGCATCTCAATCTGCTTGTTGGGAGCATTAAGAAGTATTAAATAACTTCTGTTTGCAATACAGAGACTCTGCGGCTGTCAATGAACGATTTGTACCCGAAGACTGACTCGGGAGGTGAACTAATCATTTCTGTTTCCTGTACAGAGCTGTCCCTGCGCCAAATGAACAGAGCATGAGCACGGATTTTGCACATGCGTGGCTGTGACAAAATTAATCACTCTCTAAGACTTACTCATTCTTCTGAGTCATGAGTCTGAGTTCAAAATGAACGAATCGTTCATGAATGACCCATCACTATGGCACATTTTTCAAATTAAGGACGAGGGAGAGAGAATATTAACATTGGTTGTGAGATACAGAAGAATAAGAAGAACATACAGAAGAAGGGGAGAATAGTTCCAAAAAATTTTTTAAACTCTTTACATGCACTTGTTCCACATGGCAGGCTCGTGCTGCACGCCTCTGAACAAACAGCGAATCAGGTGAATCTTTGGCTTTATTGATTTTGCTTTAAAAATTTAATTCATTTATTGAAAAACAAAAAACATAAACAAACGACATTTCTAAATTCAAATTGTACTTTAAACTAACCAAAAATGCAATAAAATAACAAAGTGATCAAAAAAATATTATTTAGCCACCTCCCCAAATCCAAGGCTCGTGCTGCATGTCGCTGAACAAACAGCAAATCAGACACAAGCACTGATGACTTTTATTTGGTCTGTACTTAAAAATATAATAAAGTGTGTTTCTTCAAACGCATGTCTTTGTGACTAACAGGATGTCTTGTCATGTGTCACTCTGAGACATCTTACATGTCGCCCGCCTGTTGCGGGTACATGAGCAAAATTTCCTGCGCATTAAATTCTGCATTTGGACAAGGAGCTTGCGAACAGGATTCAGCTTCGTGGTATTTTGGGGGTGGTGGGTACTAGCTTCACACCCTGGCCACTGTTTAATATATTTGGCAACTTCCCAGATCCATGGTTTTGCCATTTCCCGATATTGCCAATCATCATCTGTTCTAATCAGCATCGGGATCTTTGTAAGACATCGTCGATATCTGATTACATCCTCACATCGCCCAGCCCTAAAAAGGTATCATGTCACCAAAACTTTTCTTTGCTATTAGTTTACATAATATATATGAGCATAAATATGATACTGTAAGTTTGTAATATCGATAGGCACCATGCAAAATTATTTTTATTTTTCAAGTTTTTTTTTTTCTCCCCAATATGGAATGCCCAATTCCCAATGCACTATAAGTCCTCGTGGTGGTGTAGTGTCTTGCCTCAATCCGGGTGGCAGAGGACTAATCTCAGTTGCCTCCACGTCTGAGACCATCAACCCGTGCATCTTATCACGTGGCTTGTTAAGCATGTTACCACGGAGACATAGCGCGTGTGGAGGCTTCACATCATCCATGCACAACTCACCACGCGCCCCACCGAGAGCGAACCACATTATAGCGACCACGAGGAGGTTAGCTCAAGTGACTCCACCCTCCCTAGCAACCGGGCCAATTTGGTTGCTTAGGAGACCTGGCTGGAGTCACTCAGCACGCCCTGGGATTCAAACTCATGAACTCCAGGGGTGGTAGTCAGCATCTTTACTCGCTGAGCTACCCAGGCCCTGACTTTCAAGACCATTTCTGCTTGATACCTGGTATGTCAAATTGAGTGTTTTTTTTTTTTTTTTTTTTGTAAACTTACTTTTTTGTAAACTTACTTTTTTGTAAATAAACTATGCAATTTATGTAACACAAATGCTATCTTATCTCCATGGTGCTTAAGCTTTATTTTCTGAAAATATATTTGCAGTTCAACACTTATAGACCCAGATTATATATTCATGAAAACAGAGTGACCCAAGTTTCTCCAGTATGTGAGTACAGTGTGTGTGTGTGTGTGTGTGTGTGTGTGTGTGTGTGTGTGTGGGCAGGTTTAAGTGGTTAACGAGGACTTTTTTAGGTTACAAACTGGTAATTACAAGGGTATTACACTATAAATGTAGTTTATGAGGACATTTCTAGTGTCCCCATAATTCAAATCGCTTAAAAAAAAAACATACTAAACGATGTTATATTGAAAATTTAAAAATGCAGAAAGTTTTTTGTGAGGGTTAGGTTTAGGGGTAGGGGTAGGGTTAGGGGATAGAATCTATAGTTCGTACAGTATAAAAATCATTGTCTATGGACAGTCCTCATAATGATATCTGTACCAACATGTGTGTGTGTGTGTGTGTGTGTGTGTGTGTGTGTGTGTGTGTGTGTGTGTGTGTGTGTGTGTGTGTGTGTGTGTGTGCGAAAGAAATTGAGCTGCAGTTCCGAGATAGAGACACCGATTATTCATAGTATATTAAAGAATTCTAGTGAAGTAACCCTTTTGGACCACCCTATCTGCCACATTGAAGAACTCCGGGTTAAGTGAATAATCACTTCTACCTCTAATCAGCAGTCGTGAAATTCATTCATGCTCCTTAGATTGGAGGTAAGTGCATCCTCCCACCCTTATCGGGTCCAGGGAGACCCTTACCTAACTCGCTGGAAGGTCACGACGTGGTCGAGCACTCACTGTGAGGCATGCAACAGCCTGCCCATGTCTGCGCCTCCGTTCCAACGTGCCACAGTTCAGCGCCTGCGGCATTTCATATAGGAACTCCTATTGTCACTACATTGACACAACATAGAGTGAGTGACTGACAGGGAACGTCTTGGTTACTGATGTAACCTCTGTTCCCTGATGGTGGGAATGAGACGTTGTGTCCCTCCTGCCGCAGCGCTGAACTGACTGCTGACATGGCCGGGACTCTCTCTCGGCTCCTCAGCACAACTTTGAATGAGTGGTGCACGCCATCTCCTTTTATATCCATATGTCCGGGGCGGAAAGTGGCATGCAAATTCCACTTGCCAATTTTCATTGGACTTTTCTGAATAAAGCAAAGGTGAGTGGGGCTCTCAAGAGCGAACCCCTAGTGTTACTACATCGACACAACGTCTCGTTCCCTCCATCAGAGAACAGAGGTTACATCAGTAACGAAGACGTTTTGTTCGTCTTGACTCAAGGAATCAGAAGAAAAAATATTTTGATTCTAGCCCTTACTTCTAGCCAAAGTTATGAGCCAAAATGTAAAAGTTCATATTATAGTGCCACCTAGGGATGGATGGTGATGTGTGTATTTGCCTGAGTAGTTGGGGGGACTTGACCATCCTGCCAAATTCGGTGTCTCTAGGACGTATGGTTTTTGCTGCCCATGCGCTTTTAGGGCAGAGTAATAATAATAATAATACAAATAAATATAGCCACAAGTAGCAATTATCGGGGGCCAAGCACATATGGAGTAATGACAAAAATAATCTGATTTGACAGGAAAGATCCTGTGGAACCCTAATTCAAACCCTTACTGCCTTCAGAGGGCTGACGGCATATTCACTGTCCTATTACAAAGTCATTCATGTGGTCAATTTAATATTTAAACCACCTCAGTTAATTCATAACTGAGATTTAAATCAGAGTTTAAAGTAATGGAGCAACAGGATTAAAGTTGATTCAGATTTACTGTGAAATTTAAATCAGGATCAAAATGATGATTTAAATGTAACCCTGATTATTTTTAAACAAAGTTTAAAGTTTAATGCAACAGAATTATCAGATAAACCTTGATTTAATCTAAATTTAAGATTAATCCTGGTTGGTGCAACCCACCCTTAGTCTACATTTAATTACTCTTTGCAGACCCTTTGAATGATTTATGGTTATGAGGCTCCCTCTGGTGGACAAACAGTACTACCTTTTATGCCTATGAAGGCCTTAAATAAAGTTGAGAAACTAGATATTTCTTATGTTACAGCCATGCCAAATTGATGAAATTTTGCATGTAACCTCAGAATGTTCTTTTGTGCATGTATACTAAGTTTTGTTAAGTTAAAAATATGTGCTCACAAGATATGGGTCAATTAGTCATAACAGGTCATAACCAAAAACCTATCGGCTAATATCTTCTGAATGATTTACTATTTCTAAATTATTTTAATAACTGTTTGTCAGGAATGGCTGTAGATAATGTATACAAAGTTTCATGCGAAAAAATAGGTTTTTAAAAAAAAATCAAAATGATAGAAAAGTTTTTTGTGGAAATGGAACTTCATGTGACCACATGATTTGGAGGCACTGATGGATTCACAGAAATAATTAAAAAAAACAGTTGAACAAGTTGGATTTTCTTAAGTAATAGCACCCCCCAGCATAAAAAATGAATGAAACTCGGCATGTTCTCTTGTCTATTTGTACAAAGTTTTGTTAAGTTTGAAAATTGCGCTCACAAGATACAGGCAAATTAGTCATTATAGGCCACGGCAAGTGCTTGAAGTGGAAGAAAAAAGTGCAGGTACTCCCCTTGTTAAAAATAAGTAAATAATCTCGGGGATTTATAAACTGAACTGGGGCCAAACTTTTTTTCCGTATTTATCTTACCCAACACTTTTATTGTAACTAACATGTTAACATGTAAAAACAAAAAGGTTAATAATGTGTTTATTTACATTAAAATAGTATTTAATTACATTAAAAGAGGTATTCAAATAATATTTTCAAGGTCTGGCCTTAAATTCCTTAAGATCTGGCTGAAGAACAAATATGACCCATCCGCAACTAACAAATAGGTTTTAATTAACTTTGTAAATAAAAATATACAATGTAGCATTATTGTTAATGAAAACTGAGAAAGAATTTGTAGATCGGCTAAAGTCTGTATCTTTATCGATATCAACGCACATAAGAGAACAATGACAATCTAATGTAGAACTCTTTTTTTACACAAAATAAATGTAGCTTAAAACTGAAAAAGAGCATTATGTCTGTTTTTCCTTTTTAAAATGTTTATTATCTGAGAAGACTCTGAGGAGACTCTGAGAAGTGGTAGTATGCAAGATAAACTGCCAGTACTCTGTAGACAAAATTAGATAAGTGCAGGTATTGCATACCACTGCGTACCACCCCACTTCAAGCACTGGCCACGGCCCAAAACATATTTGCTTATATCTTCGGAATGATATGACGTATCAAAATTCGTTTGATAACTTTTTGTTTGTAAACAAACATTTAGTTGTAAATGATGTACACCAAGTTTCATGAGAATTGGGCAAATGTTTTTCGAATAAATTGAAATTGGAGAGAATGTGGCAATGGAAATTCAAGTGGCCATATGATTTGGGGGCACTGGTGGATTCAGAGAAGTTTTTATTTTAGCCTATACGGTTCTGGAGTTATTAGCAAAAACACTAATTAACTAATTAAAGCGCAACCGGGTTGCCGATTGTCACAAAATTTGATATGTAGCTTCATGTAGTTACCCTGCTTGTGTATAGTTATTTCCACATCCCTCAGCCATTCCCAATACTAATTATAAGGTGCTGAAATTTGATTGGCTGTTGCCGGCCATTTTTCTTAATTTGTCGTATCGATATTTTAAAAATATGTTAGCATTTGAACCAAAGAAGATGCATATTTAATTTGAACATTGTCGCTCAAACGGCTGCAAAGTTATCAAATTAGCGCCCCCTAGGGGTGGAATTGTACAAAACTTTGTTGACATCTTCTAAACATCCTGTTGACTATGTGTACCGAGTTTGGTTATGTTTGGTGTTTGCATTGAGTTGCATTGAGATACTGATCAATTACTCAAATCGCATTAAATCAAAGGAATTGTATCGTTAATATCTTCAGAACGATTTGACGTATCAAAATTATTTTGATAACTTTTTGTCAGGGGGTCTGTAGATGATGTTTACCTAATTTCGTGCCAATCAGCCTAACATTCTAGGAGGAGTTCTAAAAACTAGGTTTTTCAAAAAATGTCAAATGCCGGACAAAAATTATAGACAGAAATGAAATCTGAGAGTAGGGCTTGACTCAAGGAATAAGGAATTTTGATTCTAGCCCTTACAGTTGCAGGGATATGAGCCAAAACATAAACGGGTTTATTATAGAGCCACCTAGGGTCAGATGGGTGTGCATTTGTGCGCCTGAGTAGTGGGGGGGTTGTGATCATCCTGCCAAGTTTGTTGTCTCCACGACTTATGGTCTCTGATGCCCAGACACTTTTAGGGCAGAAAAAAAGAAGAAAAAGAAGAAAATCAGTACAAATACAATAGGGTTCCAGCAGCTTCGCTGCTTGGCCCCCTAATAATAAGAAAATCCCAATGAATACAACAGGGTTCCAGAACCTTTGGTGCTTTGCCCCCTAACAAGAAAATCAGTACAAATACAATAGGGTTCCAGCACCTTCAGTGCTTGGACCCCTAAAAACAAGAAAATCAGTATAAATACAATAGGGTTCAAGCACCTTCTATGCTCGGAACCCTAATAATGATAAAACCAGTATGGATACAATTCCTCTTATTCCCAAATAGACCATGTCTAACGAAACCCACCTAAATGACCACTGGGCCACCATTATCACAGGACACTTCATAGATAAGGGCATCATTTCTGATTGGGTCCAGTTAATTTTATAGCCTAAAATCTGAAAGAAACAGTCAATCAGAGAACACATTGACATGCTCAGAGACTACTAATATATCATCAGGATCTAAAAGTAATTAATGCTTTTGTTTACCCGCTATGATAGCTTTAATATAGCTTTAATATTTCAAAAATGCGCATTGCTATAGATAAGAGTTCTAAGACAATGGCAAAAAATAGAGGAGAGGGGGCAAGCCTGTTTTGTGCCCCTATGGAGTCCAAATTGTGATGACATTACACCTTTTCATACTACTGATGCCATTGGTTCAGTATAAAGTATTGTCATCCATTTAGTGAAAGATGGTCTGAAGCCAAATATCTCCAGCATGTTAAAAAAGAAGCCCCATTTGACCCATCAAAGGAATATAATACATTTTATTTTAAAATGTTACATCTGTGTGGTGTCATTTAAATATAGTAATTATTTAAATATTTCTGGAACTAAAAACTAAAAAGGACCACCTACTTTGTCTCAGCCTCAGGCACACTCAAATATCAGAAGTGTGTGTTTTTAGTTTGTTTCAAAGACTGTAAATAGCTAAAATTGGTGCTAAGAATAAAGCTGGTCGAATTGTAAAAGTTTGCAAGGTACATTGCATTGTCATTGCTCAAATCTTGTGGCTTGTGATTTAAATTTAGCAAATTCCTTCCAGCACATCTGTAGCTGTATTTTTGTTTGTTTTCAGGATTACTGTATATATCTAAATATTTGGTACTTATTGCATCTGGATGGACTATGTCAACATAATTCAAATATCTCACCAAGACAACCACACACACAGCTGCAGTTACGAGTGCTTTTCTTATATGTACGCACGAGTGCTTGAAAGCAGCTTCCAGACAGAGTGTGGTTACCATACTGAGTCAGCGTTTGCAAAAAACAGTTGTGGACTTGTGGTCATCGCTATTCCTACAGCTGATCTCCACATAAGGTGTAAAAGTTCAAAAATTATCCACTAAAGACCTTCCATTAACAAGACTAACTTGATCTTGATGTATAATATTGGGTAGCAGGCTCACTAATCTCTTTGCAAGTACCTTAACAAGTATTTTTCCATCAACATTAGCCACAGTGCTGAGGGCCTTTCCCTTTTTTATGAATCAGGGTGTTTATACTAGGTCTTATAAGATTGTATTGTACTTATTATTGTCTCAAGATGACGCCGAGTATGGCTGCTGCGTTGCGAGCTCCGACACAACATAGCAATGTTTTGTTTGTTTTGTTCACAATTCTTATGTTTTTTGTCTTGGACATTGTCTGCCTTATTGTCTACGACAGACAAACACTTTTGGACATTGGTTCAGCGATCTCACACCGAAAACCGGACTTCACATTCCTCAATGCCGACCCTCTGTTTACAAACACGCAAGCGGAGCCCTTTGTCTGGGCAGCACGGCCGCGGAAATGCAGGAGGAAAAGGGGAAACAGAGCCGCCGTTCTCATCAGAGTAAGACGCTGCACAAATCGACCCCCACTACCCACTATTCTACTGGCAAATGTTCAGTCTCTGGATAACAAGCTCTGCGAGCTGAAAGCGCGGATCTCTTTCCAACGAGAGACGAGGGACTGCTGCATTATCTGCCTAACAGAAACTTGGATGTCTGCGGAGATTCCAGACTCAGCCATTGAACCCACGGGGTTCTCCGTGCACCAAGCGGACAGAGCGAAAGACCTCTCAGGTAAAAGCAGAGGTGGTGGTGTATGTTTTATGATCAACAAATCCTGGTGTGATCAGAGGAACGTACATTCTATCAAGTCTTTCCGCTCTCCTGATCTGGAATTTCTTATGCTTCTGTGTCGACCATTCTGGCTACCGAGGGAATTCACAGCGGTCATTATCACAGCTGTGTACATTCCCCCACAAGCCGACACAGACCAGGCACTCAAGGAACTGTATGGGATTATGAGCAGGAAATCGTGCACCCTGAGGCCGCGTTCATTGTGACCGGGGACTTTAATAAAGCCAGTTTAAAATCAGTCGCACCAAAATATCACCAGCACATTAGTTTCAACACACGAGGGGACCGGGTTTTGGATCATTGCTACTCTCCGTTCCGGGATGGCTACAAATCCCTCCCCCACCCACCATTTGGCAAATCGGACCACTCTTCCATTCTGCTTCTGCCTGCTTACAGGCAGAAACTGAAACAGGAAGCACCCACCCTCAGAACGATCCAGTGCTGGTCGGACCAATCAGACTCTATGCTACAAGACTGTTTTGATCACACAGACTGGGAGATGTTCCGGTCCGCCTCTGATGACGACATCGAGCTTTACGCTGATAGCGTAATGCGTTTCATCAGAACGTGCGAAGAGGAAGTGATTCCGACCAGAACTGTATGAATCTATCCGAATCAGAAGCCGTGGATCAATAGCGATGTTCACGCGGCACTTAATGTGCTGACCTCCGCTTTTAATTCCGGGAACGCGGAGGAGCATAAACAAGCCAGTTATGCCCTCCGAAAAACTATCAAAACAGCAAAACGCCAGTACAGGAGCAAGATTGAAGGACAGTTTAACACCACCAACTCTAGAAGCATGTGGCAGGGAATTAACATCATCACGGACTTTAAAGGGAATAAAAACTCCGCCATGAACACCGCTGCCTCTCTACCGGATGAGCTAAATACTTTTTATGCTCGTTTCGAGGGAAATAACACCGCCCTCACGGAGAGAGCTCTCGACAGAGGTTAGTTCACTCTCCGTCTCTGTAGCGGATTTAACCCGATCCTTCCGATGGGTGAATATCCGCAAAGCCGCAGGCCCAGACGGCATTCCGGGCCGCGTCATCAGAGCGTGCGCGAACCAGCTGGCTGGTGTTTTTACGGACATTTTCAACCTTTCCCTCTCTTTGTCTGTAGTCCCCACATGCTTTAAAACATCCACCATTGTGCCTGTACCAAAACAATCAAAAATAACTTGTTTAAATGACTGGCGTCCTGTTGCTCTGACCCCCATCATCAGCAAACGTTTTGAGAGACTAATCAGAGATTACATCTGCTCTGTATTGCCACTCAATCTTGACCCGCTGCAGTTTGCTTACCGCAACAACCGCTCCACTGATGATGCCATTGCATCTACAATACACACTGCTCTCTCCCACCTGGAAAAAAAGAACACTTATGTGAGAATGCTGTTTGTAGACTACAGCTCAGCATTCAACACCATAGTGCCCTCCAAGCTAGATGAGAAACTCCGGGCTCTGGGCTTAAACAGCTCGCTGTGCAGCTGGATCCTGGACTTCCTGCCAAGCAGACGCCAGGTGGTTAGAATAGGCAGCAACATCTCCTCATCACTGACCCTCAACACTGGAGCCCCACAGGGCTGTGTTCTCAGCCCACTACTGTATTCCTTGTACACACATGACTGTGTGGCAACACATAGCTCCAATGCCATCATCAAGTTTGCTGATGACACGACGGTGGTAGGTCTGATCACTGACAATGATGAAACAGCCTACAGAGGGGAGGTGCACACTCTGACACACTGGTGTCAGGAGCACAACCTCTCCCTCAATGTCAGTAAGACAAAGGAGCTTGTGGTGGACTTCAGAAGAAAAGACAGAGAACACAGTCCCATCACCATCAATGGAGCACCAGTGGAGAGAGTCAGCAGCTTCAAGTTCCTGGGTGTCCACATCACTGAGGAACTCACATGGTCCGTCCACACTGAAGTCGTTGTGAAGAAGGCTCATCAGCGCCTCTTCTTCCTGAGACGGCTGAGGAAGTTTGGAATGAACCGCCACATCCTCACACGGTTCTACACCTGCACTGTAGAGAGCATCCTGACTGGCTGTATCTCCGTCTGGTACGGCAATAGTACTGCCCACAACCGCAAAGCACTGCAAAGGGTGGTGCGAACTGCCAGACACATCATCGGAGGTGAGCTTCCCTCCCTCCAGGACATATATACAAGGCGGTGTGTGAAAAAAGCTCGGAGGATCATCAGAGACACCAGCCACCCGAGCCATGGGCTGTTCTCACTGCTACCATCAGGTAGGCGGTATCGCAGCATCAGGACCCGCACCAGCCGACTCCATGATAGCTTCTTCCCCCAAGCAATCAGACTTCTGAGCTCTTGATCTCCCACGATCAAAATACATCAGCACTGCACTTTATTACCCTTACTCTTATATCTCACACCGGACTATTATAAATTATATTATTATTATTATATTATGTTCTCTCTTAACAACTGACTATCAACCGACAGCCTGAATGTCAATACAGTACAATACTGTACATTCTATATATATATATATATATATATATATATATATATATATATATATATATATATATATATATATACACTTTTTTTTATATATATTTTTTATTTTTAATTTTTATTGAATAATGTGTATCTATATAGTAAAAAAACAAAAACAGCGTATTGTATACTGTACAGTGTATGTTATTATTTGCATATTCTTGAGTGTAATTATGTGTATAACAGATGTTTAAATTGTGTTGTGTTAATTTGATGTTATTGTAAATTGGTATATGTCTCATCACTGTCACGACTGCTATGTTGATCGGAACTGCACCCAAGAATTTCACACACCATTGCACTTGTGTATATGGCTGTGTGACAATAAAGTGATTTGATTGATTTGATTTATACTGTCTGGGAGTCTACCTTTTTCCAGGGCATTCTGAAATACCAATCCCCTTGAGATGTATTTAAAACCTGGTAAAAATCTTTCAAAACCTTATTAATTGCCATTCTCCTTGTGATTAATTCATTTGTGTCATTGAAAATGATCTTAATATCCTAATGAGATGCATGTATGATGATTGTACGATCCCTGATTTTCTCAACAACTGTTGTATAATAATATTATTATTTATTTTATTTTTTTACCAAATATAACAAGCTTACTTCAACAATTAGAAAAATTAGAAATTACATTATAGAATAAGCTGTATGCTGCCATATGTTTCTGTGGTGTGTGTGTACAGGGCATTTGTAGACAGGCTTAGATCTCAGGCTGGGAGTTAACCAGCTCTTCATCTAAAGATGCTGCTAATAAACAAGCTTTCATTTAATCAGCTAATGCACAGTCTCTTACAAATGCACAGTCTCTTACACCATATCTCATATCTTGGTTGAAAAGCTCAAGAATATTAACTATGATTACAGGGACTTTTAATTTGATTGGCACATCCCTATAATTAATCGAAAAGAAATGTACAAGCAAATTAAATTAAAGCAGTACTTTTTATTCATTAAAATAAACAGACAACAGAACATATTAATCATGTTAAATGCAAATAATTAACAAGAGAATAACAATTCCAGTGAAAACATCGAGATAATTGTTTTTTTTTTTTTTTTTTTGCCATTACTTTAAGAGAAAAACTGTGCCATTAAACAACCTTTAGACCTTTGTTAGAAGCTCTTGGGAGTTATATTTTACAGGTCTGGTAAGAGCTTGTGTGGAAGGGCTGTGTATAATTATGAAGGTGACACCATGTTGCTCTTGCTGATAGTTGAGACTGTCGTCTCCTCTGATTCCACTGGCTCAGCAGCCCACGGGTTTCTGCCGCAGAGCAGGAACGGCACAGCTCGCTCTCTGAACTGATGTAAACAGTGAGAGAAAGATAGTTCTGCGTCATTTTACTGGATTCCTCCTTTGTGTTGGTCATATTTTCATTTTTAAATAATTAATGTTTAATTGTTATACTGAACAAGATTTTGAGGCCTACAGTATGTCTAATTATATTATATTGGTTACAGAATATGTTTCTATTTGCAGGGTTGGGAGGGTTACTTTTGAAATGTATTCCACAACAGATTACAGAATACATGCTGTAAAATGTCATTTGTAACATATTCCGTTAGATTACTCAAGGTCAGTAATGTATTCTAAATACTTTGGATTACTTCTTCAGCACTGGTAGATATTTTTCACTTGTTTTGACTATAAAAACTCTTCCAGTACAGTAAGACAAAATACACGTTAAAAATACATTCTCTGAAAAACCGAAATATCATATGCAGTGTTGTTTCTAAAACAAGATTAATCAAATTGATCTTGTTTTAAGGATTTTTAGATATTTTTACAGGAAAACAATACAAAAATTATTATCAAGAATATGATTTTTGCCCTAATATCAAAGGTCTTACTCGAAAAAAAGAAATTATGATCCACCGTGAATTTTCTTGATAAAAAAATATGATCATGCCTGATAACATGTGCATGTAAAATGGCCAGACATAGCATTTTAGCTTAGCGTAAAGCTGACAATTTACACAAGGTTTATTTCTATTTCTTCTGCTCCAAACTCACTTCAAATGTACTTCTCTGTCTGCTCATATGAATGTAACACATCATAAGAAAGTGTTTCGCTGCTGTTCAAATGCACTTTGGATAGCATCATTTATATGTATAAATGTTTTCCATCTGAAAGGACTAAATATTAAATGAAACAAATGACAATAAAATGCAAAGTAATCTCTTCGGTAATCAAAATACTTTTTGAATGTAACTGTATTCTAATTACATGTATTCCGTTACTCCCCAACACTGTCTATTTGTGAACATTAGTAAATGCATTTGTAGTGAAACACTGTTCAGAAAACTCTTCTTGGTATACATAAGGTAAGAAATTATATAAGTTATAGAACCTGGAAAAGTGTTAAGGGAAGCCCAGCCTGCAGCTGATTTTACTCAGGGGTAGAATTTGTCATTCTAAAATGTTTTTTTTTTTTTTTACAACAATCTCACCTAAATCTCACGGGGATCTATTTTTCTCAATTCTTACCTTGTTTTATTTAGATGGAATGATTTTTAAAGTATGTAGCATACATTGTGTCCTCAAGTCATTTGTTTCCCTGCAAGACGCAATTCTATGCTGACTTATATATACAGTATATATATATAAACTCAGCAAAAAAAGAAACGTCCTCTCACTTTCAACTGCTTTTATTTTCAGCAAACTTAACGTGTAAATATTTGTATGAACATAAAAAGATTCAACAACTAAGACATAAACTGAACAAGTTTCAATGTGACTAACAGAAATGGAATAATGTGTCCCTGAATACAGGGGGTGGTCAAAATCAAAAGTAACAATGCAGCTGGTGGCCACACCAGATACTGACTAAGTACTGCAGTGCATCTCCTCCTCATGGACTGCACCAGATTTGCCAGTTCTTGCTGTGAGAAGTTACCCCACTCTTCCACCAAGGCACTTGCAAGCTTCCGGACATTTCTGGGGGGAATGGCCCTAGCCCTCACCCTCCGATCCAACAAGTCCTAGACGTGCTCAATGGGATTGAGATCCGGGGCCTTCGCTGGCCATGGCGGAACACTGACATTCCTGTCTTGCAGGAAATCATGCACAGAACCAGCAGTATTGCTGGTGGCATTGTCATGCTGGAGGGTAATATCAGGATGAGCCTGCAGGAAGGGTACCACATAAGGGAGGAGGATGTCTTCCCTGTAACGCACAGCATTGAGATTGCCTGCAATGACAACAAGCTCAGTCCGATGATGCTGTGACACACCGCCCCGGACCATGACGGGCCCTCCACCTTCAAATCGATCCCGCTCCAGAGTACAGGCCTCGGTGTAACGCTCATTCCTTCGACGATAAACGCGAGTCCGACCATCACCCCTGGTGAGACAAAACCATGACTCGTCAGTGAAGAGCACTTTTTGCCAGTCCTGTCTGGTCAAGCAAAGGTGGGTTTGTGCCCATAGGCAACATTGTTGCCGGTGATGTCTGGTAAGGACCTGCCTTATAATAGGCCTACAATCCCTCAGTCCAGCCTCTCTCAGCCTACTGTGGACAGTCTGAGCACTGATGGAGGGATTGGTGTAACTTGGGCAGTTGTTGTTGCCATCCTGTACCTGTCCTGCAGGTGTGATATTTGGATGTACCGATCCTGTGCAGGTGTTGTTACACATGGTCGGCCACTGCGAGGACGATCAGCTGTCCTTCCGCTGTCCTTCCTGTCTCCCTGTAGTGCTGTCTTAGGCGTCTCACAGTACAGACATTGCAACATCTACAGTCCTCATGCCTCCATGCAGCATGCCTAAGGCACGTTCATGCAGATGAGCAGGTACCCTTTTTTTGCTGAGTTTTATATATATATATATATATATATATATATATATATATATATATATATATATATATAATAAGCTCAGTAAATATGGGACAAAATGTGCAACCTCACTGCATGTGCTCACACTAAATTCAACAAGCAATTAATGTGCTGCTACATGAAAGCAGGAGAGAGGATTTACTCACGCACATTCTGGAATAGCAGTTTGATGCAAAAACAAGATTATTGATTTAATTTTGTTCATCTGAATGGATTGGTTTACCAATTCTCAGCTAAATGATTAAGTGAATAAAAGTGTGCGGGAATTCCCCGCATTATGAGTGTGGAACATGCTGGAATAATTAAAATCGCATGTTACCTGCAATCCCGCGCTGAATTTCAGTACCTATTAGATTATAGTTATAGGTTATTTTTTTCATTATTGACGTTTAAATCAGGCTACTTGTCCCATCGGGCAAGTAAAATTCTCATTGACTTGCCCCTTCAAAAATCCACTTGTCCCGGACAAGCGGACAAGTATTAATGTAGAGCTCTGCGTAAGCGAGTGCTATCGCATCCACAACCCAGTGAGAATGTCTTTGCTTGGAGATGGCCAAACCTTTTGAACAGCCTCAAAAACAGACAAAGAGCTGTTCAGACCAGTGTTATTATAGATTTGGATTTTTAATTTAGTTTTTATTTCTATTTTATATTCAGTTTGCCGTTACAATTTAGTTTAGTTTTCGTTAGTTTTCAGAGTTTGTCTGTTAGTTTTAGTTTAGTTTTCGCTTTCTCAGTGTTTTCTCGTTTCAGATTAGTTATTTTTTATTTTGGTTTTAGTATTTTTTTTTTTTTTTATGGCTGCCAAAGCTGAACATTTACTGGTATAATTTAAAAAGTCTAACATTACATTTCTCTGGGCAGTCTTGTGTTACCTCTATCCAGTGGTATTTTCATGTTTAATGTGGATTGCAAATTGTATAATATAGGGCGAATATGGGCAAAGTGACAAAAGATATTTAAGCTTGATTCACATTGTATTCATATGTATTTCATTAAATTATTATAAATCATTACTAAACTAATCTTTAGGGAGTAAACAATTAAAGGGTTAGTTCACCAAAAAAATGTAAGATCTCAAATAATTTACTCAACCTCATGCCATCCCAGATGTATATGACTTATTTTCTTCTGCTGAACACAAATTAAGATTTTTAGAAGAATATTTCAGCTCTGTAGGTCCTCACAATGCAAGTCAATAGGGGCCAATAGGGGCTTTGAAGCTCCAAAAAGCACATAAAGTCAGCATAAACGTTATGCATATGACTCCAGTGGTTAAATCCATGTATTTAGAAGCGATATGATAGGTGTGAGTGAGAAACAGGTCAATATTTAACTTTTTACTGTAAATCTTGACATCAGTAGTCTCCTTGGCAATCATGATTTCAAGCTCGATTATATTTCCCAGTGCCATCTAGCACTCTGCGAACTGTACTAGTAAGTGTGGTTGAGCTTGAAATCATGATCGTTCCTGTAAACTGCAATTGCAAGATGTAGAGTGAAAAAAGATTTACATTTTGGTCTGTTCTCACCCAAAACAGATCAGATAACTTAAGAAGACAGGGATTAAACCACTGGAGTCTTATGGATTACTTTTATGATGCCTTTTGTTCTTATTTTGTGCTTTTTAGAGCTTCAAAGTTTCAGACCCCATTCACTTGCATTGTATGGACCTACAGAGCTGAAATATTCTTCTCAAAATCTTCATTTGTGTTCAGCTGAGGAAAGAAAGTCATATACATCTGGGATGGCATATGAGGTGAGTAAATGATAAGAGAGTTTACATTTTTGGGTCAACTATCCCTTTATCTTTATCTTGGGATGTGTGGCAAAACTCATTTCATGACCACTGGTGGGAAAAATAATGGTAAACAATTACAGAAATTTGATGTAAATCTATTTATGCTTATAAACAAGTAAAATGTAACTTAATGTTATGATGTGAAAGTGTAGAAGAAAATATAAAAATTAATTTCAAATATATATATTTTCTAGAGAATATTTTTTCCTCTGTCCAACTTTACCAGTAGGCCCTTGAACACATCTGGGATTTGGTAAAAAGAGGATCTTCAAAAGTTCTACTTCCCAGTATAAATTATTTCTTAATTTTTGCTTTTGATTAAGTTAGAAGACATCCTAGATTTCAAAGGTATAATGTCAGGTTATGTGTTGTTTGGATCATAATTCAAAGTGTTAAGAAAAGAAACATTTCCAAAATTGTCCCACTTTGCCCCTTTTCACCATATTATGTAAAAAACTAAAACTAAAATGAATTCGAGAACATTTTTATTTTATTTTAGTTAGTTTTGGTGTTATGAAAGTCAGTGTACGTTTGTAATGCCCTCACATGGCAAAGCATGTGGGGCCTCTTAGCCTCGTTTGACTCAAAGGGAGAAGGAGAGAATGCTTGCAAGGTAACAACCTGTGCCCTGAAGGGAGTGGCCAGCACTTAACATACTCTGGGCTAAACTCTAAGCAAGAATCATTGACCGACAAGGACTGAAGATCCCCGGCACGTTCGACTGAAGCCAAAGTGAGTAGCAGCACAGTCTTCAGCTTACAGCCTCTAGTGGCTCAAACAGGGAACCTCTAAACGTATTCAACACTAGACTGGGATGGTAGTGGGGCAAGAAGGTCTCGTCATGCATCATGCAGAAACTTTCTGTCCACATAGACAACCCACATAGACAACGCACCTAAAGGGTCATGGCCAGTTGCTATGGCAGCGACATACACTTTAAACGTGGATAGAGAAAGTCCTGCATCTAAATGTTCTTGCAAATATTGGAGTACAGTCTACACAGGGCAATGCACTGGGTCCTCACCCTGGGAGGAACACCAGTCGGTGAAAATTCACCACTTTAAGGCATACAGCCACCTTGTTGAGGGGGCAATAGCCTGAAGTATAGTGTCAAGCACTGGCTGCGACAACCCATGTGTGTCAGACAAGCCTCGTTTAGGGTCCAAAAATGAAGTTTCCATAGCTCCGGCTGGGGAAGCCAGATCGTGCCTTGAGCATGAAAGAGCAAATCCCTCCTCAAGGGAATTTCCCAAGGGGGAACGTCCAAAATCTTTACCAGCTCTGGGAACCAAGGCAGTTAAGCCTCTCTGGAGCAACCAACAACACAGTTTCCCTGTCTTCCCAAACCTTGCACAACACTTGGTGTAGCAAGCGTACAGGGGGAACACATATTTGCATTTCGCTGGCCATTTATGAGCCAGGGTGTTGTTGCCCAGCAGAGTCTGTTTGTCTAACGTGACAACACTGCATCTGGCCACTTGGCCCAGCGCAACACTCGTCTAATAGAACAAGGATGATCTCCAAATTGCGAGCACGGCGTGTCACAAGGAGACTTGAATGACTGCATTGCGGCATAAAATGAGGTACTCTTGAGTTGCCCAGCACTGGAGAGGCTGTAACGAGGGTCTACTTTGTACATGAGTGATGCACGCCATCTCCTTTTATGCCCGTATGTCCGGGGCGGAGAGTGGCATGCAAATTCCACTCGCCAATTTTCACTGGCCTTTTCTATTTTAAGCAAAGGTGATTGGGGCTCTCAAGATCGAACCCCTAGTGTCACTACATCGACACTACGTCGAGTGAGTGATAGACAGGGAACAACAGTTACTGAAAAACTAACTGAAATAAATTAATAATAATCAAAAATTTATTATTTTTTTCGCAATCATTGAAATAATTTAATTTTAATTTTATTTAACTCAATTTTTCACAATTCCTCAATTTGTGTTAAGAAAATGAAAGAAAGTCATATTTTACATTCTGTAGTGTTTGTCCTTGGACTTTGGTTTTATGTCTTTTATTTTGAAATTCTTGTGTAGCACTGTTGTTGTAGTTTCTGTTCTGTGTTCACGATGATTGCTCCCAGGTATGTCTTGCTAACTTCGTTAGTTCCTGTGTATATACTGCCCTCATGTTCTCTGTGTCTTTGTTGGTTCTTGTCCGTTCAAGGCTGTAGTGTTTGTTTTCTAGTGTTCTTTTGTTCCCAGTGCTTCTAGTGTTTGTTTTGAGTTCTTTTTAATAAAAGCCTACATTTATATCCAAATTATTCTCATCTCGTCACTCTGCAGACATTACGGAAGAACCAGCCATCATGGATCTAGTGGCTTTGGAACTCTTTTCTCTTCGGCAAGACACAGACTCCATAGAGGAATACACAGAAATGTTCTGTGTGCTAGCGAGCTGTACATACTGGGGTGACATCGAGCTCAATGATGTATGTAGGCTTGGGCTCAATGAACCTGTGAAGTCCTATCTGCCAGGTGGTAGATGTGAGCTCTCTTTGGTGAAATTTATCAATTACGCTTTGAGTCTCACTCTCTCCTCCTACACAGTGGGGTACAGCAGTACTCCCACTGCGGCACCCAGTGCTCTCTCACTGGACACGGCAGGCTCAAAGAGGAGGAGGAGGAACAAGATCCCTTCTCCGGTGGTCCTTGAGATCTTGATGATGGAGGACCCTCTGTTCCCTTCTCTGGTATTCCCAGAGATTTCGATTACGGAGGCCCCTCTGTTCCCTTCTCTAGTGGTCCAAGCTACGGTGGTCCCGGTGGTCTCAACCTCGGTTGTCCCAGCTTCGGTGGTCCTGATAGTTTCAACTTCTGTGGTCCCATTGGTCTTAACCTCAGTGGTCCCAGCTTCGGTGATCCCAGCTTCAGTGGTCTCAACCTCGGTGGTCCCGGTGGTCTCAACCTAAGTGGTCCCAGCATTGGTGGTCCCAGCTTCAGTGGTCTCAAACTCAGTAGTCCCTGTGGTCCCTTATCCAGTGGTCCCAGTTCCAGTGGTCTCAACCTCAGTGGTCCAGTTGACCATGCCCTCTTCATCACCATCTGCCCTGACCATGCATTCTATACTGCAGGCTACCCAGACCTCACCCCCTGAGCCTCTGCCTCCTGCAGCCTCGCCCCCTGAGCCTTTTCCTCCTGCGGCTCTGCCCCCAGAATCCCCTAGTGCCTTGCTCTCCGAGTCCCCTAGTGCCTTGACCTCTGAGCTCTCTGTGTCCCCTAGTGCCTTGACCTCTGAGCTCTCTGTGTCCCCTAGTGCCTTGACCTCTGAGCTCTCCGAGTCCCCATCTGCCCTGACCTGGGGCGGTGGGGTGTAACATTCTGTAATGTTTGTTCTTGGACTTTGGTTTTGTTATGGCTTTTATTTTGAATTATTGTGTAGCACTCTTGTTGTTTCTGTTTTGTGTTTACGATGATTGCTCCCAGGTGTGTCTTGTTAACCTCGTTAGTTCTTGTGTATATATTGCCCTCATGTTCTCTGTGTCTTTGTTGGTTCTTGTCCATTCACGGCTGTTGTGTTTGTTTTATAGTGTTCTTTTCTTCCCAGTGCTTCTAGTGTTTGTTTTCTGTTTTTTTTTTAAATAAAAGCCTGCATTTAGATCCGATCACTCTTGTCTCGTCACTCTGCAGACATTACACATATGGGGTTATAACAATATTGTGGTGAGTAAACAATGACTGAATTCTCATTTTTAGGTGAACTATTCCATTAAGGATTTTAGATATATTTTTTTGTAAGAAAGCAAAAAGACTAATGCATGATTTTGTATATATATTTTTTTTACTTAAACTTTATAGAAACCTTAAAGGAATTCTTGAGAAGGTTAAGTATTTTTTTAAGATGCTTGCATCCTCATTTCTTTATTGTTGGTAAGCACGTGTTTAATACAACATCTTAACTCAATGCACAACCTGAAGTGATGGTTAAGAGATGTTCATTAATCATTTGAATAATCGTTAAATTAGTCGATTAAAAAAATAATCATTTGTTGCAGCCCTAATCAGGACAGGGACATGAATGATGGCTGAAAGAAATGACAAATCCCTGTGTTGGTGTCACTGTTATGTATTTTTGTTCATGTTTTCATGTCTTTTATTTTGAAGTTTAGTTCATTCCTTCCTGTTTTGTCATGTGATTTCCTGGTTGTGTTATATGACCCACCATGGCTGTGTCTCGTTCGGAAGGCTGTGTCCTCCGGAGGTTGCATTTGTTGGCCACATACGTCAGAGGCTAGCTCGTTTCATAAAAGCGAGTAGGACACTTCAAATGCAGCCTTCGAATGCGACCTTCTTTCACGGGAATTCGGAGGATGCATGAGGTGTATCATCCTTGGGCACTCAAAACCCACAATTATTTGCTTCAACAGAAATGTCTAAAAAAAATAACGCCAATTTACCCATAAATATGATGTTCAAATGCAAGTAATGTTAATTCCCAAGTTGAAGTACCTCAGTAGATGTATATAATATGTATAATTATATTAATATATATATATATATATATATATATTAAAATAAAGTATTAGACTAAAAGTACACCTGTTAAATCTATTTTCTTTTCTCTTTACATCATAACTCTCCTAAAATTCTCCTACATTCCCTTCCAAAGGGACTTTATCTTTTCACTCAAAGCGCTTGGGCATGTTAAAGGGTGGCATGCTGTCATAGCAACCATGTTACATTCTTCCATTTGTCTTATGAAGGCTGTCTCATTTAAATGAGGCTTGTTTAAAGGAGAACGCTCGGTATACTGCAGCCTTCAAAGGACGCGTCCTACCTAGCATGCAGCCTTTGAAATGAGACAGCCCATGTTTATTTGTTCTGTCTTTTCATTGGTTCTTGTTTGATTTTCTTGGTTATCTTGTTATCAGTTCTAGTTTGTTATTGGTTCCATGGTTTATTAGTCTTGTTATTGATTAATGTTTCTTTGTCCTGTTATCTTATCAGTCTTGTATTTTTATTTGTTGTCTTATCTTGTTTCTCCAGTGTGTGTATTTAAGCCCTCATGTTTGCCAGTGTCCTTTGTCGAGTATTGTTCGTTGTAAGGTTGAAGTCATGTCGTGTTTTAATCTAGTCTTCTTCAAGTCTGTCAAGTCTAGTCTTTATGTTTGCACTTTGGGTTTATTAATAAAACTACAATTGGGTTCTCTTAAAATCTTCGTCTGCTCCTGCCCTGCCTCTAACCTTACAGTTGGACTATTTCGAGTTTAATTTTTAAACAGGAAAAAAGCAAATGCATTGTAATGCCAAGCATACAATTTGCGATGTTAATGTTGAAGGAAAAAAATCGCTTCATCAGAAGGGGTATAAATTGTTCGTGGCTAAAGATGTGGAAAGGAAAAGTACTATCGATAATGAAGCCTGTGCTAGTAGTTTGTGCATACCATTTCTTATTTTATTGTTATTATGCACAAGTATGCTGAGCAAGTAAACTGTGCAAATATTCAACTGTTTCCTCTTGCTTTTAAAGGGATCGTTCACACAAAAATGAAAATTCTCATCGTTTACTAACCCTCATGCCATCTAAAATGTGTAAGACTTTATTTCTTTTGCAAAACACAAAGATTTTTAAAAGCTATTTGAGCTCTGTTGGTCCTTGCAATGCAAGTGAATGGTTACCAGAACTTTGAAGGTCCTAAAAGCACATTAAGGCAGTATAAAAGTAATACATATGACTCCAGTGGTTTAATCTATGCCTCCTGAAGTGGTGTAATAGGTATGGGTGAGAATCAGATCAATATTTAAGTAATTTTTTTTTACTGTAAATCTACATTTTTACTTTCACTTTCACATTCAGCCACCTAATGTTTAGTTCTGAACAAAGGTGGAAACTTTTGGACCTTCTGAATTCTGGTCACCATTAACTTGCATTGTGAGGACCAACAGAGCTGATGTATTCTTCTAAAAATCTTAATTTGTGTTCTGCAGAAGAAAGCAAGTCCTACACATCTGGGATGGCATGAGGGTGAGTAAACAATGAGAGTTCATCCAAACATGAAAATTATCCCTTTAAGTGCATTAAAAAGTTTGCCAATTAATCTTAAACTCAAAGGTCTTGCTTATTTTAAATGTAAAAAAACTCTGCAAATGCTCTGTTAATTCCTAAACTAAAATGACTAAAACTAAAATATATAAAAACGAAATAGAAATGTGTACACAAACTAAAACAGAGATGGCAGAG
This sequence comes from Myxocyprinus asiaticus, assembly GCF_019703515.2. NCBI lineage: Eukaryota > Metazoa > Chordata > Actinopteri > Cypriniformes > Catostomidae > Myxocyprinus > Myxocyprinus asiaticus. Next base: position 3,744,501 of record NC_059376.1, read on the forward strand.
AGAGGACCTATTTAAATTAATGAGGTTGAACCTGTTTGAAATTATATATATTTTAAATGTTGGCAATGATATATTTTTACTAAATAACTAGACACGTTTTCGTTATTGCCATTAGGCATTTTACCCTCCAGCTCTTTGCATAAATATAAGCTATATAACAATTCTTTGCTCTCATACTCTGGTTTTGAACTAGTGGGGTTTCATTCATAAACGAAGCTGTGTTTTTGAACAAATCTTTTAAGTGAACATTGTTCTCATTCACTGCCATTTGTTTAGGTCATCAACGACTGAACGACTGTTTTTTAACAAATCACTTGAGTCAATGATTCAATGACTTGCAACATAAAATACACACCTCTGTCACCACCTGCTAGTGCAAAGATGTAATCTGCAGAAATGGTCACTCAACGAATCAGTAAAGGAAATAAAATTGAAGAATGAATCAAAACCCCCTACAACTATTTGGAAAGTTGTGAACACAGGCAAAGCGGATACAAATGGTGAAATGTCCCAGTGCTCTCATACTATACTTACTAACTAAACTAAATGTTGTATATGAATTATTTAATGTAGTAAAAATGTATGAAACCTTGATAATGAAGGCATAATTAAGAGAGGATGTGCTTTCTGAAGTTGTCTTTGCCTCACCTGTCTGTTCATGAATATGTAGATGATGGGGTTGAAAACAGTGCTGCTCTTGGCCAGATACATGGGCACTGTGGCGATGAGTGGGTCAATGTGAAGCATTGGGTTCAGGATCACAGACAATGCAAATGCTGCATATGGAAGCCAGGTGAGCAGGAAGGCCATCACCATGACCACCACCATACAGGCCACTTGCATCTCTGCTCGGGCAGTACTTCCTCCCTCTGATATTTTCAGTTTGCTCACCTGAAGGTCAAAGACACATGCTAACCTCATCATTTGTGTGTGTGTGTGTGTGTGTGTGTGTGTGTGTGTGTGTGTGTGTGTGTGTGTGTGTGTGAGACACTATAAACATCTTTATTTTCACCAGTGTTTCAAGATGAAAGGCAACTACAGCACATTTAATGTGTTTACACACTACAAAAAATATGCTCATAATGAGTGTTTTATTGTGTTTTCCAGTAAAAATATCTAACTATCCGTACCTGAATATTAAGACTTTTTTTAGAGAATGTATCTTGAATATATGAGTATATTGTGTTGTGGCATTTGCAGATTTTACTTTTTATTTATTTTTTTAACTTGTTCAAGGTACAACTTTGAAAACAAGTCTTACAATCTCATGTAGGATTGCTTGTAAAGGACATTTATCTTGTTTTAAGATTTATTTTTTATTAAATTTTTTTCAGAAAATATAATATTTAAGATATATATATATATAATTTTTTTTTTTTTTTTTTTAACTAAAAGCATAGTAGTAATATTAGTTAATATCCTAATTAGTCTGGAGCAAAATATGTTTAATATGTATAAAATGCTACTCAGCAATTCCAAAATTTACGGTTCTTTTAATTGAAATTGTTATATGAACTGTAGTGTGCCATTTAAGATACAATAAGGGATCATTACAAAAAAAAGACCCCGCCACTGGATTAAACCCTTCTCTGCACTCCCCGACATTCACTGTGACCAAATCACTGCGATGAAATCAACATTTACATTCATATTTTTATCTATTATTTTAAGTACTATTAAAGGAAATATTAAGAGTGGAAGCAGGAAATCAGATGGAAAAAGAGTGGGACAAAACACGCATTCGAACCATGGTCACTAGGACAACAGTACACATTCACACCATCTTTACACCCCACAGCCACTGCAGTGACACCGTTATTTAGTTTGTCGTATATTCCTGTGGTTTCACCAGAGTATTGGGGTGCAAATAGCTGCACTGTGTTGCAGATACTATTTACACCAGGGTGCAAATAGTCACCGGTAAAAGGTGATTAAATAACTTGCAAATGAGATATAGACCAAATCAAACATTTTAGATTTAGACCATACATTAAAGTACACATTATTTAAAAAATATAGCCACAGGATATAAATATTATACAACTTTACATGACTTTAGTGTGATTAAAATGTTTACTAACCATATCTGTGAACTTATATCGAAATTTAACATTTTGATGCCAAAATGACACAACGCCAGTAAACAAGTCAGGGGTGCTCATTTTGTCGAACGCAAGACAAACACTGGTTGATTTCAATAACAGGTAAAAATGGAAAGAGACTATAGAGAGAAACCACACTGTGGCGGAACCTGCAGGAGAGAGGTGGGGCACACAGAGGTGGGGTGGCAAACAATAAGCCACATTTGGGCACCGGATGATGAGGAGCACATGTTGTGAATAGAGCCTCATCACTGCTGCCATTAAAACGTAGAGTGCGCTGTGTTTACATGCAACGCAAAATCTTTGTCTGGCAAAAATCTACCTGTGTTGATCAGTTTATTCTTCCACGTTTAATGACCTTACACCAATAAAGATACACTGTTTAATGTGTTTACGAACAGACGCGTTGTCGGCTTATCAAGCATACTTGGTGTAAGAACGTGCATGTAAATGTGCTCACTATTTACTTAATTTACAAATTACTGTAAGTTTATGTTTTATGAGAGAATCAATACATTTCACTGGCATTGTTGTGGATTACTGAAATTTTGATATCATGGTATCACTGCTTAGGCTTAAAATTGTGCATGGTAGATCTTTCTATAAAAACATTACAGAGTCATTAACATGTTGAAACGGAGTGTATTTAAATGTTTATGGACTGGCCCCATTCACTTTCATTATAAGTGCCTCACTGTAACCTTGATTTTTTAAACTTTTTTTTAACTTTTTTTTTTTTTTTTTTTTTAAGAAAAGGAGTCAATAAACAATCAAGATTATGCCACAAATGCTCTCACAAACGAGCTTAACTTGTATTACACCCGGAACTCCTTTAACAGCATCTGAGATGTTGTTTAACAGCAATTAATTTGCTAACATTCCAATAAATACTTTTTACCAAAATTGCTGAAAAGACGATTACGTTAAATGTAGAATTATCTATTGCATGTCTAGTCCCTTTGCAGGTCTCCTGAGTGTATTTTCCTACCTGTCGTAGAGTCCAGAGGAGGCGTGTGTAGGAGACCACAATTACGGAGAAAGGCAGCGCAAAGCACAGTAGAAAGTAGCACACGATATAGGAGATGTTGCCTGCATCTCTGCTGTACCAGTCTGGAGCGCATGACGTCCTCACACCCTCCAGGTCATATCTGCCCCATCCAAACAGTGGCGGAGTGTTCCAGAGAAAAGACCAGACCCACGCAACGACAACTCCTGTTACCGCATGCCTCATCTGAAACGTAATTGAACCCACCTGTCTGCAAACCACCATGCAGCGCTCAACCGCAATGATCGCAACAGAGCAAAGGCCAGCAATACCTGTAGGAGAAAGTGAAAGATCCAGCCCTTTCATGCAATGTATATGTTATATAAAAAAAGTAATGATAGTCTAGGTCAGTGGTTTTCAACTGGTGGGTCATAGGTCTGTTCTGATTGTGTTGAGGAAAACAGAGAAAAAACAATTCTAAATGGAAATAATAAAATACAACTAAACCATATCCTGTGTAGTAGGGATAGCAAAATAAATACTTTTAAAAGAGGAAGGAGAAAACACTTTCCATGTTTTTTGTTGTTAACAACAAAGCAAGACTGTGTGTCAAATCAAACATTTATGACGCATATTAATTTGCCATATGGTCAAAGTCAGCCAATTTAGGTAGAAGCCAACATAGACAGGTTGTGTCACATTATGTCCTCATACTGAAGAACCATGAAATAAACTAAACTATGCAAAGTAAAAGAAAATACGAACTAGGTTAGACAATACATGTTATGGGTTTAGTAATGTGTTGCGTTGCCACTTGACCTAAAATCTGAGTCCTGAAACAAAACCAGTTGAGTCAAGATAAACACTTTTTGAACGTGGAGTACCCAGTATTTTTTTTTATAATTTTGTTTTTGTTTCTGGAGGGACATAACAGAGAGCTTTAACTGGTAGACATACCTTTTAAAGGACTACCCATTAAAAGTTGGTACACAACTACTCATTCTTAATTAATTATTATTTTACACAATTTACAATAATAGTAGTCACTGAAACTATTAAAAATCATAAACATATGAGTGGGAATTATGTGACCAAAGGAAAAAAAACAACTTTTTCCCCCTTTACTGTCCATAACAACTTAGCGATTTCAATGTTTTTATTTAACTTTTTTATTTTAAATTAATACAATTTTAGCTTTGTGAAAAATACAGAAGTAGGCATAAATTATACTTTTATACAAATTTTAAGCATGCCTTTAGATCAAAAGATTTTTCGTTTTCTTTTTCATAAATCAAATGTTTCTAAATTTCTGACTGGTAGTGTGTCATGTTATGATTTAATCAGACATGTGCTAGTAAAATTTGAGTTTCAAAACATTCTCACCAAAGAATGCCACAGCGAAACCCTCCAGCACGCATCCTAGCCTGCCCAGGCTGAAGTAGCCCATGGCATTCGTCACCATGGTTGGCAGCCCCCCAAATGTTGCACAGCCAAGATCAGCCACAGCGAGGTTGACCAGAGCAAAGTTCAGTGGCTGACGGAGCTGCCGATGCTGTAACGTCACAATGATCACAGTCACATTCAATATGACACCAAAAAAGGAGAAGAAACCAATGATGACTGCCAAAATGGTATAGCCCATTCTTGGCATGATGTCATCATTGACTAAATCACTGGGCAAAGCACCTGCTGGTGCAATAGTGCTGAATGCTGTTGGCTCCATTTTCTGAAACTGATCCTCATACAAGTAGAGCTTAACCGAAGGTTGAGATAAAAGGCATACAACCTGTTTCCTTAACTTAGAGACATGAAGAACCACTGTCTTAGGAGGATTGCAGAGGCTCTTCCTGCCCTTTTTATGTCTGAATATGGCTGTGTGGCTTACAGTGAAAATCCTCAGATCCGGATTGTGACTGGAATTATTCTGTCAGATTATTCTTCAGGAGATCTATGATGGCACTCTTCCTGATTGAAGCATCAAACCACCTTCCTGCCTCTTGGGCTTAAAAGGTCACAGTTAAAGACATTTCACATTAGGTTATTTCAGACTAAAAAGAACACAGTGATCCAGAGGGGAAAACCCCCCTCTAACTTCCCCTCATAAAGCCAAACACATATAGGTGGCCTATATCATGAATTAAATGTAGCCAAGTGGAGAAATTTAATGTAATTTAACTCTAGTCATTCATTTAACTCTAGTCATAAATTTAACAGGCCCCTTTAAGAACCGGAGTTTTGCGACACCTGCTTTTCGGCACTCTCTCGTGTTAGCGACGTGAGAACATACGTTGTGCAAGAGAGCTCCCAGTTTTGTTCATCGGTTGAGAATTCTTGGGTAAATATCACATTTTAATCATATCTTATTTCATGATTTATAGCCCAGGGTGTTTTCCAAATAAGTGTAATATGTGTTATATGTTAAAATATGAGAATTCTATTGTTTTAAACTGTTGTACATGTCCTTAAACCTGGTTAGAAATGCATAAAATGCTTTGAGTGATTTAAGCATGTGTTAAATTCATAAATACTGAGAGTGATTTAAGCATCTGTTAAATATATAAAATGCTATGAATGATATAAGCATGTATTAAGATGATGTATGCTGAAGACTATGGGTAAGCTAATGTCCTGTTTTTTCTTTGATTTGAACATTAACATCTACCATATTTCACTGTACCTTATTTCATTACTGTTTTTTTTTATTCTACTGTGCTTCATTTTGCTAAATGTATCATTTTTTTTTTTTTAATACAATACGGCCCCATAGACTGCTGTTTTTTTTTAAATTTATTTACAAAATATATTTTGTATTATGTGGTGATTATTTTCAATCCAACGGCTACAAAAAATTTAAATAAAATAAATAAAATATGAAATTACATTTTATATATATATATATATATATATATATATATATATACATACATACATACACACACACAGACAGGTATCTACTGTATATATACTCTGTATATGCTACCAGTCAATAGTTTTGAAACACTTGACTGAAATGTTTCTCATGATCTTAAAAATCTTTTGATCTGAAGGTGTATGCTTAAATGTTTGAAATTAGTTTTGTAGACAAAAAATATAATTGTGCCACCATATCAATTTATTTCATTATAAAACTACAATTTATTAAATAAAATTGATGACTTGGACCAAATAATGAAGAAAAGCAGCCAATAAGTGCCCAACATAGATGGGAACTCCTTCAATACTGTTTAAAAAGCATCCCAGGGTGATACCTCAAGAAGCTGGTTGAGAAAATGTCAAGAGTACATGTCTGCAAATGCTACGCAAATGTTGAGTACTTTGAAGATGCTAAAATATAACACAGTTTTGATTTATTTTGGATTTTGTTTAGTCACAACATAATTCCCATAGCTCCATTTATGTTATTCCATAGTTTTGATGACTTTACTATTATTCTAAAATGTGAAGAAAAATAAATTATAATAAAGAATGAGTAAGTATTTCAAAACTTTTGACCGGTAGTATATCTATATCTATATATATATATATATATATATATATATATATATATATATATATATATATATGTATGTATATATATATATATATATATATATCTATCTATATCTATCTATCTATATATATATATATATATATATATATATATATATATATATATATATATATATATATTGGCCTAGTAAAAGGATTTACATGAATTCCAAAATGTCTTAATTTGTCTTTGGTATTTGTAAATCCTGAAACACATATACATTTTTCAACCTTTTATTTAAAATTGTTATGCTAATAATATAATTAGTAATTTATTTTATTATTAGTAAATTCTAAAATAGTAAAATATAAGTATTTTTACAAGTGAACCCATCTGTATATTTTCTAAAAATACAAACAAACATACATTTCCAAAAAATTTAATCAACTAAATAAAATTAATGCTCAACCATACACAGATAGTTGTTTTATCTTAAAAAAAAAGTTTTCTTGAGCAAGTACACTTGCTAAATGGAGACAGAATGTGTGAAATTGTTTAAATGAAAACTTAACCTGAGCATATATGAAATGAAATGGATTGACAAACAAGATACTTTTTTGAGTCGAAGGTGCCGGAACAATAGGCAATTTGTTTTCCCCACTATCGGGCCAAACAGTTCTCGCTGCAAAACCGTAACATTCCATGCCGATCCGGGCCAGTTGGCACGGTTATGCTTTCTTTTTCCACTGTGGTGCTGTGAAATCAGTAGAATATATGAAACAGATCAGCGTGAGAGGTAAATATTATAGCTAGTGCGCTATTGAGGATGATTGCATGTTCCAGTTTTTAGGACTGCTTTTTTTCTTGGTTTTACCCTGCTAATACACAGGAAAGACACAGCTTACGTCAGTAAAGAGAAAAAGGCGAGAGGTTTATCGTCATTTGCTGAGGGCTTGTGTATAACTACAGGACACGAACAAACAAAGGTAAAAGTTCCCAGACAAAGGATATTTATTGACAAATTATAATTATTAAATGAAAATAGTATATGGATATATATTGATACAGTTTGAGTTTTAATGAGCTACTCATCTACTTTCCTGATGAAAAAGGAGTGTAGAAAAATAAATGAAGGCTACAATACTAGTTAAATCATACACTAAACATACACTTATTTTTATTAACATTTTTATTTTAACTTCAACCAAATATTAGTGAACTTGCCAAGCTAGAAACAATTAAAAGCATTAAGTTACCTTGGCAGTGACAAATTGACAATCGTGATTCGGCACATACTAAATCATTTCACCAGCATGGTTGAGTACGGTTAGCTAACCATGCTGAGAATTCCAGGCTGAGAACAGTTTATTATCATGCCACGCTGAACCGTTCTCCAGTGTAAATGCTATTGTAACCTTTCCATACATTGCTCAGAACCGTTCGGCGGAAAAGTGGTGGAAAAGTGGCTAATGTTGTGGACCGTTCAGACTAAATTTTACCCCTGCTTGATTGACAAAAAGAGGTGTTTACCACTATTATGGTTCAGCCTGTGCCAACTGTATTCTCTTTTACAACAGGATTCACTTTTGTATGTTAACAATTGCTGATTTTCAGAGCACTAAACTGAGAGGTAGCCATCTGAAACATATAAACGTAATATTAAATGTTTGTGTGACCTGTTTACTTCTGCACCACATATGCTGATTCCGACATATTGTATCTTTAACTTGGCAGAATTAAGGCCTATTCACACCAAATCAGAAACTAATTTGCAAGACGAACTTCCAAAGAAAGGTTTATTTACACCGAGACCAAAATGAATATAATGAAAAGCAATTTCACCTCTGTACAGCAGACAGCGCTGTTCTACAAACATATTTATTCTGGCTTAAAGGAAAACCCTAATTAAAAGACCAGATTAAACAGCATGCAATTCCTATGCTGGTCTAAGATGGTTTATACCTGCTAGTGCTAGTTTGGTACTGGTTCAGGCTTGGTGTGAATAGGCCTTCAGACAAGTTTGTGCAGGCTCTGCATCTCCAAGCAGAGATGGTGTTGAATAAAACGGGTTTGTTTTGTGCCACGCATAATTCATTAATGTTGTTTTTCATAGATACTGTTTTGTGTGGGGCTAGCACATCGATCCATGCACACTCTTCAGTTCTGACAGCAGAGCCCCTGCAGCAGGGTGATTGGGTGACGATTCGGCGGCATAGCCACTGGGCAGAGCAACACCACTCTCCTGTTCCTGTTAGGGTTTCCAACAGGTTCTCCTCACTTTGTGACACACACACACTGAGAAGCCTGTTGAAAGCCCCCTGGTTATAGGGGATTCTATTTTACAGAATGTAAAATTAGAGACACCAGCCACCATTGTTGATTGTGTTCCGGGGACCAGAGCGCCTGACATAAGACCAAATTTAAAAGTGCAGGCTAATGCTAAACCTATAGTTTCTACAGTTTGTTATATCACATTTGCACTAATGATGTCCGGCTTCACCAGTTAGAGATTACTAAAGAAACACTACCCTTACACAAAATTTAGAGTTCAGGGAAACTAGCCGCAAACTTGTCAAAAATTTGCAGCAATTTTTTTTTTTTCACATGCATATGAGCTTGTGATTCACTGCAAATGTTTGCAGCTCTTCACCGGTAGTGGTGAACCTGCAGCAAACCTTTAGCAACAATGGACAATTTGCAGCAAAGCTCATTTGCATGTGAAAATGATCAGTGGCGAATTTGCGGCAAGTTTGCAGCAAATTTGCCATTAATTCTTGATTTTTGTGAGGGCAAAGAGGTGTGTGAACATTCGAAAATGAACAAAGTTCAGCCATGCAACTCTATGTGGCGCACGCTGATTTCAATCCACCGGCTATAAAAAATTTAAATAAAATAAATATTCTTTGACTTGTTATTTGACTTGTTATCTGTTAGCCAATCGACTTGCATCTCTCTCGTCTAACATTTAAATGGCTCAGTTTTGCAGTTAAACTGGTTTCACTGCAGCATGCTGAGATATTTTTTATGTTATGTCTGTTTGTGCAGCAGCATGTTAATGCATGCTCGATGCAGCATGTCTTGTGTTTTTTCTCATTGTGCAGCAGCAACATGTCCACATGCTAACTCAGTATGTATGTGTATTTTCTAGCAGTAGCAAGTCTCCATACTTGCTCTGCAGCAGCGTAACAGATCTAGTCCGCCAAGACATATCAATATGTCATACATTCACATGCTAAATATTTCAGAGAGTTGGCATGACTGAAATGATGTCAGACAACGTAATATGCTCTGGCCCCCTCCCTGCTTATCGTGGTTACAAGACATATAGTTTATTATACAACAGTTAGTTCTGGTCCTCAACTAACTGTTTTGGACCAGTTTCTATCATTCCGCTTGTTTTCTGGCCTTCCAAACTAAAGTATAAGAGCGGTGCAGATGTGTTGTAGCTAGATGTGGGGATTTTGATTCATCCCAGTGACATTAAAGATTTCGGCCAGCAGGTGGAGACAAAATACTGTCTTTTATGTGGTATGACCGAGTTGCATTGATATTGAGAGTCTGCGCTATCATTAAGGGAGTTTTATTGATGTCATCAGCTTGTCTTTCACTTCGTGATTGCTTGAATTACTGCTTAACTACAGCTGAGAAAGAGTTAAATTGACAGTTTCAGCAATGTTGCCAATCACAGTTGAGAGTTGCAACAGACAGAGTATTCACACATGCTTAGAGTGCCTTCCTGCCACCCTTCTGAGTTGAGAGAAGACATACACTTTCAACATGGTGGAGGAGAGTACGGTTTATGTGTCGGTTTCAAAAATAAGAGTTCCCTGAGAAATGTACAAGAATGAAACTGCCATCCTCCCATGTTTTCTCTCCAACAATAAAACATTTGAACCTAAGTGAAATTCTTGTAGGATATTTCCAATAGGCAGTATCACTCCACGATCACTTGGAGCGGATTACTCCCACACTATAACTAAGGAATTGAGTTAAACTAATAGCTTCAGAGTTTCAGGACAAGCATTTTGGTCTCTCAAGGATAAAATTCTTGATGGGAGAGCAAGAACGAGATGCAATCAAGAGGATCCGGTGCCCAGTTGTGGGGAGTGGCATGGAGACGTCCCTGACCGCTGCCCCACCACCAGGAGATGTTCTGGGATTAATGGGGTGAAACATCCGTGATAGTCCCAGTTTATGACCCCGTAGCTGGACAACTAAAGGCACTGGCAGAGGTGCAGCAAGCAGTAATGCGCAGCAGATTTAGACATTTACCTGTGCATCTCAATAATATTCTGGGAGACCAGTAACTACTGTGAATAGGGAAGACTGGAAGACTGTCAGGAAAGACTGACTGACTGCAGCAAAGTCTGCACAGGGGTGGGCAGGCTAGTTACTTTACAAACAGGCCCTCATACAGGGGACACCCCAACAGCCCAGTGGTCCTGAAAGAGGTTTGAATGGAAGATGGACCAATTAGGACAGAGTCTACAGACACTACTGGAATGGCCATGGATAATGAGCAAAGGATCCCTAGGAAATTCAGCTGTGGGTTGACGAGGGTAACGACTTACAAGGGGCTGCGGATTCCTCAAGGAAGGATGAAATGTGGCAGGAACAGCCAGACACATCTTGCACTGCAGCAGCAGGTCAGACAAGAAGGATACAGAGCCTGGTTGAGCACCACAGCACACTATTGTGGAGGGCAGCAGCAGCGTAACAGATCTAGTCTGCCAAGACCTATATCCTATCAATATGCCATACCCACATTCACATGCTAAATATTTCAGAGAGTTGGTTTGACTGAAATGATGTCAGACAATGTAATATACTCTGCCCCCTCCCTGCTTATCGCGGTGACAAGACATATAGTTTATTATACAACCGTTAATTCTGGTCCTCAAATCTGATTGGACGAGAGGTGTTCCAAAAGTCCTGATAAAGGAGTCATATGAGCCCTGGGACCATTTCCTGTTTCTATCATTCCACATGTGTTCTGGCCTTACAAACTAAAGTATAAGAGCAGTGCAAATGTGTTGCAGCTAGATGTGGGGATTTTAATTCATCCCTATGACATTAAAGATTTCGGCCAGCAGGTGGCAACAAAAGACTTTAAGACTAAAAGACTAAAAGTCTTTTATGTGTTATGACCGAGTTGAGTTGGCATTGAGAGTCTGCACAATCATTCAGGGAGTTTCATTGATGTCATCAGCAGTCTCTCAATTCATGAGTAATTCATGAATTACTGCTTAACTACAGCTGAGAAAGAGTTAAATTGACAGTTTCTGCAATGTTGTTGAGAGTTGCAACAGACAGAGTATCACACATGGACTCTACGGACATGACTGGAATGGCCATGGATAATGGCCCATAAGGTGTGCAGCAGGAGGATACAACTGTTAACCCACAGACAAGAGAGTGAAGGCAAGACACTGAAAAGGAGCCAGGGTGAAGGAAACTAATTGGCCAAGATCTAACGATGATGAAGCCTGGAGCAGACTAGTCCAAGACCTGTGCTCCACCTTGGAGAATGCACTCAGCGGAAGGGTGGAGGCCAAGCTTAATATGTTTAGTGGCATTGTTTATGAAGAATGTGTAGGTAGATTTGGGGAAGCGTCAGTGAAGAAGCATGGACCCAGGGTGATCGGTAGGAGAGAAAAGGAAATACTTCAGCTGAGAGGGCCTGGGTAGCTCAGTGGTAAAGACGCTGGCTACCACCCCTGGAGTTCGCTGTGGGATTACATAAAGGCTAGGTTGTCGGTTTTGAGGAGGACGAGATAATTCAACAGCAGAGAAGGAAGGAGCATGAGAGGATGAAATTCGTCAAGGATCCTTTTAAATTTGCCAGAAATTTCTAGAAGAGGAGTGGAAAGTTGGTGATGCCGAAACAAGATATAGAAGATCACATGAAAAAACAACTAGGGGATCCCCATAAAGATAGCCTGCTAGGCTCACCCGTATATGTCCCTCAGCCAGCAGAGCCAGTAGTGGGATTTGATGTAGCTCCACACAAGTTAAGTGAGATCAGGCTAGTGGTAGAAAAAGCCAGGGCAACTTCAGCCTGGGGCATGAACGGGATCCCATATAGGCTGAATAAGTGGTGCCCAACAGTTCTTAAACAGTAATGGAGACCACTGAGTGTTGCTTGGAAGAATCAGTGCATACCCCTGGAATGGCAAAGGGAAATGGCCATCTTTATACCCAAAGAGCAGGAATCCACCAACATAAGTCAGTTTAGGAGTATTGCTCTACTGAATGTGGAGGGAAAGGTTTTCTTTTCGGTGGTAGCAAGGAGGATGTCTGATTACTTCCTGAAGAATGGATACATAGACCCAAGCTGCCAGAAGGCAGGCATACCAGGTATTCCTGAATATGTGGAGCATGCATCAGTAATATGGAAGCAGATCCAGTCTACCAAGAGAGACAAAAAAGACCTCCATGTAGTTTGGCTGGGCCTGGCAAATGCCTATGGATCAGTTCCACACCAGCTCATCAGCCATGTAGTGTAATAGCTTGGTAGATAGTTACTATGGGGACTTGGAAATATGTCATGCAACACAGGAGTGCATAACTGGATGGCAGTATATGGAAAAAGGGATTGCAAAGGGAAATTCAATCTCTCCCATCCTGTTCATAGCTACATTCAATATCATCCTAACTGGTGCCAGACACATGGCCCGAGGAATCCGTCTCAAACATCATCCAGACTTCTGCATGTACAAACATACTCTTAAAAATGCTGGAACAGCGGGGGTCACGTGACGCCATGCAAGGAGCGGATGTGTGAGCGACGAGCTCTGCGCACTTTGCTGAATTTTCGATTATTCTCATGTTATAATCTGGTGAAATTTGATACACCCAGTTACATATTTGCCCTTTGTTGCAAAACATGGCAAAGAAGTCAAAATCCTCGGGCTCTGGAGACATTAAAAGACACTTACGTGTTCAGGATGAAAGCCCCGACAGACCTACAGACTGGGGACTCGATTTGGATGGTGCAGCGGGAGAAGGAATCCAGCGTCAATTGTCCAACATGTCGGTGATGTTGACGAAGATTCTTGCTGACTTGGAGGATCTTGCTGTAATACGTCGATCAATTACGGCGATGGAAACAAAATTCTCTGAGTTAGCTACAAGAGTGACTGATGTTGAAAAAAGAATCGATTTTCTGGAATCTTCGGAGAGGGAATTAACCGCTAATCCACCCGTGACCAAAGTTGATTTGGAACATCTCCTTGACAAGATTGACAAGATTGAAGATCTTGAGAATAGAAACCACAGGAATAACGTTTGAATTGTTGGAATTCCTGAGCATGAGGAGGGCAGAGATATGGTGAAATTCCTAGATGAGTTTTTCCCGAGTCTGCTCGACATAACAGGCCATAAGCTGGAAATTGAGCAAGCTCACAGAGTGCCGGCTCCGAGATCTGCTGAGGGAGACAGGCCCAGATCGATTCTGGCCAGATTTCTGAGATCATCTGATAAAGATCTTGTGTTGTGCCAGGCGAGGAGCAAAGGGAAGCTTTCTTGGAAGAACCATAATATTTTCTTGTTCCCGGACTTTGCGAGTTCGACAAGAGAGAATCGCGATCGGTTCTAGGAATGCAAGAAACTCTTACATCAGAAAAAGATCTCGTTTGCTCTGATGTTTCCTGCCAAACTGAGAATAGAAACGAAAAACGGTCGCAAAGTATTCACATGTCCAAATCTGGCAATGTCTTTTATAGAATCAATGACTGAGTAAACCTTTGGATGTTTCTCATGTGAGTGGGCCTGACTCACTGTACTTACTCTTGAGGAAGCTGGGCAACATTTTAGGTTTTTTGCATTGGCTCCGCCGTGCGGCTGGAGCTTGTTTTGTGAATAACACTTTCCTTAAAGAAACTTTTGCATTGAAGTTCCCGGACAGATTGAGAGTGGACATTATGGATGACCGCAAAATATCTACATGCTCACACAAAGGATGTCTTTTATAAAGCTGATGGATGGTGTAAGTCATGGTATATACATTTATGCAGCCTCTGAGTGAAATTGACTCAATCATCCGGGGGAACCGGGATGCCGGTTTTGTTTCTTTTTGTATTGGTTCCGCCTAGCGGCTGGAGCTTGTTCTGTTGAATAACATTCCTTAGGAACAGCTGTGGATTAATCTGTTTGTTCTTCGTGCTTATTCCTCCTGCTGGCTGTGGTTTGTTTTGTTGAGTTTTTTTTTTATTTTTTTTATGAGACATTGGAATGATTACGTCATCCGTTGAACTCATAACAGCTGGCTCACTGAACATTCATTTGTCTGTCCGAGGAATCTGAATGGTTTTATATCAGCTGAAATTCGTTTTGTGGAAGATCACACCTTTGAGACAGTTCTGTGAATGAATCTACATGTTCTTTGTGTTCATTCTTCCTATTGACTGGGTTTATTTCACAAAGTATTTTCTGTTATGTAATTAAATTGAGCAATCCGATGGCAAAGTTGTTGTGGGGACTCGTGGACGTTCATGGACCTTTTGAGTTTAGAGGGATTGTCGCCGGTTGGCGCTGTCGTGCGTGGGGTTAATGCGCACGTTTTCCTTTTTTCTGTTTGTTTTGTTTGGAGGGATGTTCGGGGGTTGATTGTTTCACTAATGGGGAATGTGGTCTTCATAATTTTGTTTTTGGCACACAATTTATATTTTTTATTATATCAATATGTCAGTTATTAATATAAGTGTACTATCTCTCTCCATATGGAATGTAAATGGGTTAGGGCACCCAATAAAAAGAAGGAAGGTTATTTCTTTTCTAAACATAAGAAATATGATATAGTGTTTCTTCAAGAAACACATCTCTCCCTGCAGGAAGCTGAAAAATTTGGGAAGATATGGGGTGGACATGCTTTCTTTAGTGCTGGCACAATAAGAGCAAGGGAGTCATTATATTGATTAATAAACATTTACAATTCAAATGTCTCAAACAGATTAGAGATAAATTGGGAAGAGTAATTGTTGTTTTGGCTGAAATTCAGGGGCAAAGGTTGATTTTGGCTAAAATTTACGCACCTAACGCTGATGATCAGGGCTTTTTTATAGATCTTGAAGGGATGTTGCAAACCGCTGGCACCACTCATGATATAATATTGGGAGGAGACTTCAATCTTTTGATGGATTCAGTCCTTGATCATAGTGAAGCAAAAGTGTGTAAGCCCCCTAGAGCAACACTGACGCTTCGCAGGATGTGTAAAAATCTTGGTCTTTCGGATATTTGGAGACTTTTGAACCCATCTGGTAGGGACTATAATTTGTTTTCATCAGTCCATAAGATTTATTCTAGAATAGATTTTTTTTTTTATATCCAAATCCCTAATTTCATCTGTTGTTGATTGCTCGATTGGAGGCATTTTGGTCTCAGATCGTGCCCTGGTGAGTTTGGAGGTGATGCCACATGTGGAGGGAGAGGGATCATATAGTTGGCGCCTTAATGTATCCCTTCTGCAAAATCCTGATTTCCAACAAATGTTAAAGACTGAGGTCAATGTTTGCGTGGAGACCAGCTGGCCTTCGGTGTCCTCTGTGGGCGTGGCTTGGGAGGCACTTGGGGCAGTTCTTGGGGGCCGGATCGTGCAGTGTGCCTCGTTCATCAAAAGATCCAAAGCACGGGAACTCGTGGAGTTGGAGGGAAATATTGGAAGTGCAGAGGCAGAGCTAAAGCACCGTATGTCAGCTGATGGCCTCAGAGAATTGACCCGATTGAAATATAGATATAATACTATTTTGTTGTGGAGGGTGGAGTTTTGGTTGTTCAGGGCAAGACAGTCATGCTTTGGGTCGGGTGACAAAGCGGGGAGGCTTTTGGCTGGATATATAAAGCAGAGAGAGTCTTTTTCTGCCATTCCCTCTGTGAGATCTGCTGGTGGTGAAGTGTTTACCTCGGCCATTGATATTGATAATACCTTTAGAGAGTTCTGTATTGATCTTTGTGGTTCCACGTCTTCGTCTGCTGATGAGAATATTGGAAACGTTATGTAACCATTGGATCTTCCTGGACTGATGACTGAGCGGGGGAACTCTCTTGATTCTGGGATGGCCTTGGAGGAGCTTGATGAGGTGGTTGAGGCTTTACCTACTGGCGGGGCTCCCAGGCCAGATGGTTTTGCCGCAGAGTTTTTTGGATCCTGTGCTGCAGAGCTGGCTCCACTTTTGTTGGAGGTTTGTGCTGAGTCATTGAAGAGTGGAGGGCATCCTCCAACCATGACGCAGGTCTGGATCGAAAGCGAGTGTGGAGGTTGCCGTCCAATTTCCCTGATCCAACTAGATGTAAAAATATTGTCCAAAATTTTGGCTAATCGATTAAGTAAAGTTATGATATCTCTTATACATGTGGATCGGGTGGGGTTTGTTCGGGGCCGTGGCTCTTCTGATGACATCGGGCGTCTCATCAATGTCATGTGGTCAGTAGCGAGTGGTCAGTCTCCGATCGCTGCCATCTCACTTGATGCCGAGGGGGCGTTTGATATGGTAGAATGGGATTATCTTTTTAAGATTTTAGAAATGTGTGGGTTCGGGAGTGCATTTCTTGGTTGGATTGGGTTGCTTTGTAGGCGCCCTGTGGCAGTGGTGCAGGCAGATGGGTTGGTCTCAGATTGTTTTGCTTTGGGGGGGGGGGGGGCGCTCGGCGGGGTTGCCCTCTTTCCCCATTGTTGTTCTGTCTTGCCCTGGAGCCATTGGTGACGGCAATGGGAAAGGAGGATGATTTTCCGGGCGTGGTGGCGGGAGGTATGCCGCATAGGCTTCTGCTTTACGCAGATGATATTTTATTATTTGTCTCTGAACCTACTAGATCTTTGCCTTGCCTCCACGGAGTTGTTGATTCCTTTTCCAGGTTCTCGGGATACAAAGTCAATTGGGCTAAATCCGAGGCTTTGGCTTTGACGGCGTGCTGCCCAGTGGCCCAAACGGGGCATTAAGTATTTGGGGATTTTATTCCCAGCAAATTTGTCTGATTTGGTTGGTGTTGATTTTGACCGTTTAGTGGAAAGGTTTTCGGGCGATGTGGGCGGGTGGGCTTCATTGCATTTATCGATGATTGGGAAGGTTAATGTTATTAAAATGAATTGTATTCCAAAATTTGGCTGCCTGCTGCGGTCTCTCCCTGTGAATGTCCCCCTCTCTTATTTCAAGGAATTTGATGGCATGGTGAGGTCCTTCATTTGGAATGGTAAACGTCCCAGATTGCATTTTAATAAGTTACATAGGCCGATGGACAGGGGAGGGCTAGGCCTACCCAAGATTTTGTTTTATTACTATGCGTTCGGTCTCAGACATTTGGCTCATTGGTCGCTTCCACCTGAGAGAGCCCCTCCCTGGTTTGTTATTGAACAAGCAGTTCTTGCCCCTATTTCGCCATTACAAGGCATCTCTATCAAACTAATCGGAAAAGTTAAGTTACACCCCTGTTATTTCGCATTTACACTTGGTATAGACTAAAGTGTCCAGATTGTTTAAATTGGACACTTATTTAAATGCTGCCTCGAGTATATGGCAGAACCCAAGACTATGTATTGGCAAGTGTCCTTTCTGCTGGCCGGAATGGATTGTGAGGGGGGTTGCTACACTCGGTGACCTATATGAAGGTGGTGTGTTGAGATCATTTGAAAACTTGGTCCAACATTTTGGGATCTCCAGACCTCAGTTTTATAGGTATTTACAACTGCGCCACCTGCTTTGCACTATTTTTGGGAGTAGCACACATCCCCCTAAGGAGGCAGATGCTTTGGGAGAGGTGATTGTGGCTTTTGGAAAAGGTCATGAGGCATCAGTGTACTACTCCCTGTTAATTCAGAGTATGGGGGACGGAGCCTTAACTTCTCTCAAGAGAGTATGGGAGAAAGATTTCAACTTGGCATTAGAGGAAGGAGTGTGGGCTAAGATTCTTAAAAACGTTAAGTCTGCATCTAGTGATTCAAGGGTGCGTCTTATACAATTCAAAATTTTGCATAGATTTTATTGGACCCCCTCTAGACTGTATAGGCTAGGTCTTAAAGACACACCCACCTGCTGGAGATGCCAATCGGAGGATGGAGACATGGCCCATGTTTTTTGGTGGTGTGTCGAGATCCAAAAATTCTGGTCGAAGGTTCAGAATTTTATGTGCGATGTGGTGGGCACTCAGATTTCATTTTGTGTTCTGAGCGATGGGGCAGTCATCGATGTGGAGGATGGCCATATAGGGAACTGGGTTCTGACATGTGTGATGATCGCCAGGCAGGTTATTTTGAGGGGTTGGAGGTCAGCTGGTGCGCCCCCATATCCGGAGTGGTACACGGAGGTGGGTAGGGTGGCAGCTTATGTGGAGGTGTCATCTGGAAGACGGGGTGGCTTGGACAAGTTTGTTCGGAAATGGGGCAGGTATTTGGAGTTTTTGGAGGGCTCTCGGGTGGGGTGTGGAGAGAGAAGTGTATTATAGATTGTATGATTATTATGTGTGTGTATGTATGTATGTATATACGTGTATATATATATATATATATATATATATATATATATATATATATATATATATGTATTTATGTTTGTATATGTATGTATGTATATTGACCACAATGTATATTGTTTTTTTTTGGGGGGGGCGGGGTCGGGGAGGGGGGGTTGTGGGGTTTAAATGTTGATTATATATATATATACAAAAAAAAAATGCTGGAAGAGCTTTTGGCATGGGCCAGGATGAAGATCAAGCCAGCAAAGTTACACAGCCTTTCTATTGGTTCGAGGGATCAAGCCCTATTCATTTAAATTGCCATTGGACCCATAGTTGGTGCGATGGATCGTACCCCTTACGTGGACACCCACTTGGCCACTAGCTTGGTGGCCATCTGTCACTTCCCCATTACTTTGGGGTAAGTTTCAATTTCCCCCTTATCTCGCCATATGGACACCTCTAGGGGCGCTCTCAAGTTGTCATGGTCACTTCGGGGAGTGCCCACGAGCCACCTACTGCCGACGAGGCATTTAGTAATGTAAACAGCATCCACAGAACCTCTTTTTGTCCACCTTAACACTAGTCTTCATCATAGTCTTCCTCTTGTCCACGAACTCACTTCCTGTGTCCCCCTTACCCACTAGTCTTCACCATAGTCTTCCTCTTGTCCACAAACTCACTTCCTGTGTCTCCCTTACCCACTATTCTTCTAAATGGGCTTCCTGTTGTCCACGAACTCACTTCCTGTGACCCCTTACCCACTATTCTTCTAAATGGGCTTCCTGTTGTCCACGAACTCACTTCCTGTGACCCCTTACCCACTATTCTTCTAAATGGGCTTCCTGTTGTCCACAAACTCACTTCCTGTGTCCCCCTTACCCACTAGTCTTCATCATAGTCTTCTTTCCATCCACAGAACCACTATTTGTCCCCTTACCCACTAAATACTACTTTGGCATGCCTTTGCCCCCAGTGTGCCCCCTGATGACATACATCACCCTAATTCATGCCGGGCAGCACCCAGACATCCCACATGCCCCCTGTAAGTGTGTTTTTAGGCGTTCCTGACACAAATTATTTTTTGTTAAATTTTTTTTAACCATTTCCTCGTGAGACACACAGCAGGGGCCCACTGTGCCCGCCCAGAGTCCTTTAAAGGTATTTTCTGATGTTCGGCCAAAACTTCACCAAAATCGTTAGCACTCTTAGCATGTCTTCAAGAGGCCCACAAGGGATCACTATGTGAAATTTGGGGTCTCTAGGACCTCTGGGCATGCTGCCAGGGCACATCCCATAAGGAATTTATTCCATTCATTTCTATAGGTGTTTCGTGGACACCCCTCAGAAAGCTCCAAATTACTCCAATTTGAAATCTATAGCTTCTCAGGGGCCCCTTAGTAAGTGTGCAAAGTTTGAAGTCTGAATTACTTCGTTAAGTGCTTAATTGGCTGACTTGTGAATGAAAAGTGACAGTTATTTTTCTATAATATTTTTCTTAATTTTTTTTTAAATACTTCCCAAACTCTGAGGGACACGGCTTTTTAATCTGTTGTTTCTAAGGGCCCTACGATGAAGCATTCGAAGCCCCCAGGTCTTAGCACCTAATTTAAGGTGGTCCACGAAACACCTATGGAATTGCATTGGTTTAATGGGCAAGTGGGCCGTCTAGAAAAGGGGGTTCCGAAGGCCACAGGACCTTGAAATTTGAGATCCTCGACCATTAGGGGCCCCCAAATCAGGGGTTTTGGAGGCTGTAGGTGCTTGCTAAGTATTAAAGCCTCTGATGAATGTACTGATGCACATGGGCCTACAGGGCAGGCTGTCTCATTGATTCCTATGACAAGCAGGGAGATCTATTGAAAATAATGAAAAATACTTTACTGCATCCTAAGCCTTAGTCCTAGGTCTGTTGGACATCTGGGCATGCTGCCAGGGCGCATCTCACGAGCAATTTATTCCATTTATTTCTATAGGTGTTTCGTGTACACCCCTCAGAAAGCTCCAAATGACTCCAATTTTAAAAATCTAGCTTCTTAGGGGCCCCTTAGTAAGTGTGCAAAGTTTGATTTTTTTAAGTGCTTCCCAATCGATGAGAGACACGGATTTTTAATACGTTGTTTATGAGAGCACAAAGATGAAGTACTCGAAGCCCCTAGGTCTTAGCATCAAATTTAAGGTTATTTTCACCAGGTCACACAGGAAGTGCCCATGTACAATTTATTTGAATGGTGAAAAATACATGGTTCGTGGACTGTCATTTTTTAGCTAATTGTACATTATTTTGAGCTGTAAGTTGCATAAATGGGTTCCATTGAGTATGTTGAGTGATATACTTTATGTTTGATTGATAATATTACATGCAAATAGCAAGAAAAGTTTTTAAAATGACGGCCCACGAACCATGTATTTGCCACCATTCAAATAAATTGCACATGGGCACTTCCTGTGTTTTTGCCAAGTCATGCAGGAAGTGCCTACGTACAATATATTTGAATGGTGAAAAATAAATGGTTCGTGGACAGTCATTTTTTAGCTAATTATACATTTTAAAGAGTTGCAAGTTGCATATATGGGTTCTACTGAGTATGTTGAGTGATATACTTGATGTTTGATTGATAATATTACATGCAAATAGCAAGAAAAGCTTTCAAAATGACGGCCCACGAACCATGTATTTGCCACCATTCAAATAAATTGCATGTGGGCATTTCCTGTGTTTTTGCCAAGTCATGCAGGAAGTGCCCACGTACAATTTATTTGAATGGTGAAAAATACATGGTTCGTGGATTGTCATTTTTTAGCTAATTATACATTATTTTGAGTTGTAAGTTGCATAAATGGGTTCTGTTGAGTATGTTGAGTGATATACTTGATGTTTGATTGATAATATTACATGTAAATAGCAAGAAAAGTTTTTAAAATGATGGCCCACGAACCACGTATTTGCCACCATTCAAATAAATTGCACGTGGGCACTTCCTGTGTTTTTGCCAAGTCATGCAGGAAGAGCCTACATACAATTTATTTGAATGGTGAAAAATAAATGGTTCGTGGACAGTCATTTTTTAGCTAATTATACATTTTAAAGAGTTGCAAGTTACATACATGCATTTATAGGAGCGTCCTGAGGGTCATACATGATGTTTTATTGATAATATTTAATATAAATGCTAAAAAAGTCATATAAATTAAAACAATTTGGCAATTTTTCCTAAATTTTGAGGTGATGAAGGGTGTATGCTATTCAGGGGGTGTCATACAGTCACCTAAATGTGATATTCAGTGAATTAATCTATCCCACACATTAAAAACAGATGTCCACCAAGTGACTATTTCAGGCAATGCAAATAAATTGCCCGTGGGCCATCCCACTTACTATCTATCTAATGGGCTAAAATAGGTGTTTGGTGGACATCATTTTTATCACTCCAGGATAACATTTATGACTCAAAATCACATTTAGGTGACTCTATGATGCCCCCTGAACAACATACATCTTTCAAAACCTCAGAATTTTACTGTCCATGAACCACCTAAAATTTTGAATGGGATAAATTGTACATGGGATCTCCATAACTCCAGACTGGGACACCTTAGACACTTCAAACCTGCACTCCTATGCTCATCTCAGTCTCATCTTGGTGTGAATTTCAAGTGGATCAGAGAAAATTTTTGACTTTCTCCAATCTTCTTGAAATTCACACCAAAGATAGAGGAGGTTTAGATGAGCACAGAAGTACCAGTTTCAACTTGCTAGCTCAATCTAGAGCTGAGACATGGTGATCCCACATACAATTTATCCCATTCAAAATTTTAGGTGGTTCGTGGACAGTCGAATTTTGATGTTTTGAAGGGTGTATATTGTTCAGGGGGTGTCATACAGTCACCTAAATATGATATTCAGTGAATTAATCTATCACACACATTAAAAACAGATGCCCACCAAGTGACTATTTCAGGCAATGCAAATAAATTGTACATGGGCACTTCTGTCTTTTTGCTTAGTCTTGTAGGAAGTTGGACTCAAGATGGCACCGAGTATCGCTGCTGCGTTGCGAGCTCCAACACAACATGGTAGTGTTTTGTTTGTTTTGTTCACAATTCTTATGTTTTTTTTGTCTTGGATGTTGTCTGCCTTATTGTCTACGACAGACAAACACTTTTGGACATTGGTTCAGCAATTTCACACTTTAAACCGGACTTCAAATTCCTCAATGCTGACCCGCTGTTTACAAACACGCAAGGGGAGCCCTTTCTCTGGTCAGTCTGGACGTGGAAACGCAGGAGAAAAAGGGGAAACAGAGCCGGCGTTCTCATCAGAGTAGCGCAAATCGACCCCCGCTACCCAGTATTCTACTGGCAAATGTTCAGTCTCTGGATAACAAGCTCTGCGAGCTGAAAGCATGAATCTCTTTCCAACGAGAGATGAGGGACTGCTGCATTATCTGCCTTATGGAAACTTGGATGTCTGCGGAGATTCCAGACTCAGCCACTGAACCCGCGGGGTTCTCCGTGCACCGAGCGGACAGAGCGAAAGACCTCTCAGGTAAAAGTAGAGGTGGTGGTGTATGTTTTATGATCAACAAATCCTGGTGTGATCATAGGAATGTACATTCTATCAAGTCTTTCTGCTCTCCTGATCTGGAATTTCTCATGCTTCTGTGTTGACCATTCTGGCTACCAAGGGAATTCACAGCGGTCATTATCACAGCTGTGTACATCCCACCAACAAGCCGACACAGGCTGGGCACTCAAGGAACTGTATGGGAGTATAAGTGAGCAGGAAAATGCGCACCCTGAGGCCACATTCATTGTGACCAGGGACTTTAATAAAGCCAGTTTCAAATCAGTCGCACCAAAATACCACCAGCACATTAGTTTCAACACACGAGGGGACCGGGTTTTGGACCATTGCTACTCTCCCTTCCAGGATGGCTACAAATCCCTCCCCCGCCCACCATTTGGCAAATCGGACCACTCTTCCATTCTGCTTCTGCCCGCTTACAGGCAGAAACTGAAACAGGAAGCACCCACCCTCAGAACGATCCAGTGCTGGTCGGACCAATCAGACTCTACGCTACAGGACTGTTTTCATCACACGGACTAGGAGATGTTCACCTCTGATGATGACATCGAGCTTTACGCTGATAGCGTAATGTGTTTCATCAGAAAGTGTGTGGAGGATGTCGTTCTGACCAGAACAACACGGATCTATCCGAACCAGAAGCCATGGATAAATAGCGATGTTCGCGCGGCACTTAATGTGCGGACCTCTGCTTTCAATTCCGGGAACACGGAGGAGCATAAACAAGCCAGTTATGCCCTCCGAAAAACTATCAGAACAGCAAAACGCCAGTACAGGAACAAGATTGAAGGACAGTTTAACACCACCAACTCTAGAAGCATGTGGCAGGGAATTAACATCATCACGGACTTTAAAGGGAATAAAAACTCCGCCATGAACACCGCTGCCTCTCTCCCGGATGAGCTAAATACATTTTATGCTTGTTTTGAGGGAAATAACACCACCCTCGCGGAGAGAGCTCTCGCGGCCGAAGCTACAGAGGTTAGTTCACCCTCCGTCTCTGTAGCGGATGTAACCCGATCGTTCCGATGGGTGAATATCCACAAAGCCGCAGGCCCAGAAGGCATTCCGGGCCGCGTCATCAGAGCGTGCGCGAACCAGCTGGCTGGTGTTTTTACAAACATTTTCAACCTTTCCCTCTCTTTGTCTGTAGTCCCCACATGCTTTAAAACATCCACCATTGTGCCTGTTCCAAAGCAATCAAAAATAACTTGCTTAAATGACTGGCGTCCTGTTGCTCTGACCCCCATCATCAGCAAATGCTTTGAGAGACTAATCAGAGATTACATCTGCTCTGTGCTGCCTCTCTCTCTAGACCCATTGCAGTTTGCTTACCGCAACAACCGCTCCACTGATGAAGCCATTGCATCTACAATACACACTGCTCTCTCCCACCTGGAAAAAAAGAACACTTATGTGAGAATGCTTTTTGTAGACTACAGCTCAGTATTCAACACCATAGTGCCCTCCAATCTAGATGAGAAACTCCGGGCTCTGGGCTTAAACAGCTCGCTGTGCAGCTGGATCCTGGACTTCCTGTCAAGCAGATGCCAGGTGGTTAGAATAGGCAGCAACATCTCCTCATCACTGACCCTCAACACTGGAGCCCCACAGGGCTGTGTTCTCAGCCCACTCTTGTATTCCTTGTACACACATGACTGTGTGGCAACACATAGCTCCAATGCCATCATTAAGTTTGCTGATGACTTGACGGTGGTAGGTATGATCACTGACAATGATGAAACAGCCTACAGAGAGGAGGTGCACACTCTGACACACTGGTGTCAGGAGCACAACCTCTCCCTCAATGTCAGTAAGACAAAGGAGCTTGTGGTGGACTTCAGAAGAAAAGACAGAGAACACAGTCCTATCACCATCAATGGAGCACCAGTGGAGAGAGTCAGCAGCTTCAAGTTCCTGGGTGTCCACATCACTGAGGAACTCACATGGTCCATCCACACTGAAGTCGTTGTGAAGAAGGCTCATCAGCGCCTCTTCTTCCTGAGATGGCTGAGGAAGTTTGGAATGAACCGCCACATCCTCACACGGTTCTGCACCTGCACTGTAGAGAGCATACTGACTGGCTGCATCTCCGCCTGGTACGGCAATAGCACAGCCCACAACCGCAAAGCACTGCAAAGGGTGGTGCGAACTGCCAGACACATCATCGGAGGTGAGCTTCCCTCCCTCCAGGACATATATACAAGGCGGTGTGTGAAAAAAGCTCGGAGGATCATCAGAGACTCCAGCCACCCGGGCCGTGGGCTGTTCTCACTGCTACCGGCAGGCGGTATTGCAGCATCAGGACCCGCACCAGCCGACTCCATGATAGCTTCTTCCCCCAAGCAATCAGACTTTTGAACTCTTGATCTCCCATGATCAAAATACATCAGCACTGCACTTTATTACTCTTACTCTTATATCTCACACCGGACTGTCATAAATTATATTATTATTGTTATATTCTCTCTTAACAACTTACTATCAACCGACAGCCTGAATGTCAATACAGTACAATACAACCTACTGTACATTCTATATATACTACTATATATACTTTTTTATTGAATAATGTGTATCTATATTGTGTGTATTGTATACTGTACAGTGTATGTTATTATTTGTATATTGTGTTGTGTGTAATTATGTGTATATTAGACTTTAAATTGGTATATGTCTCATCACTGTCACGACTGCTATGTTGATCGGAACTGCACCCAAGAATTTCACACATCATTGCACTTGTGTATATGGCTGTGTGACAATAAAAGTGATTTGATTTGATTTGAAGTGCCCACGTACAACTTATTTTTAAGGTGGCAAATACATGGTTCGTGGACAGTAATTGTTTAGCTAATTATACATTTTAAAGAGTTGTAAGTTACATACATGCATTTATGTCCTGAGGGTCATACATGATGTTTTATTGATAACATTTAATATAAATGATAAAAAGTCATATAAATTAAAACAATTTGGCAATTTTTCACCAAAAAATGTCTAAGACCAAAAGGAAGGTCCCATCTGCAGCTTATTTAATGGACGCCAAATACATGGTTCATGGACAATCATTTTAATGCAAATAATACAGTATTATGAGTTGTAATTTGCATAAATGGGTTTCATTGAGTATGTTGAGTGCTATACAGGGTATTTTATTGATAATATTACATGCAAATAGCAAGAAAAGCCATACAAATGACTGTCCATGAACCATGTATTTGCCACCATTAAAATAAATTGCATGTGGGCACTTTTATCTTTTTGCTTTCTTGTAGGAAGTGCCCATGTACAATTTATTTTAATGGTGGCAAATACATGGTTTGTGGACAGTCATTTTTTAGCTAATTATACATTTTAAAGAGTTGTAAGTTGCATAAGTTGGTTCCATTGAGTATGTTGAGTGCTATACAGGGTGTTTTATTGATAATATTTCAAATACATGCCAATAAAGTCATATAAATAAAAAGTGTGGCAATTTTTCCTCATAAAATTCTAATTCCAAAAGGAAGGTCCCATCTGCAGCTTATTTAATGGATGCAAATACATGGTTCGTGGAAAAAAATGACAGGGCAGACAGATAGATAGATTGATGGATGGATGGATGGATGGATGGATGGATAGATAGATAGATAGATAGATAGATAGATAGATAGATAGATAGATAGATACATACATACATACATAGTTGACATATTGAGAATTGCACTGTGCAAAAGTGCTAAAAGTGCATGCTTTATCACAAAATCACAGACAGTTTCAATTTTTTGTGTGAAATTTTTGGACTTTCTCTGATTCTCTCAAAAGTCACACCATAGAGAGAGGAGACTGAGAAGAGCACAAGAGTACCAGTTGCAACTTCCTAGTTAATTCCAGAGCTGAGATATGCAGATCCCAGTTACATATTAGGGGGTTTGTGGACAGTCGAATTTTGAGGTTTTCAAGGGTGCATAATTTTCAGGGGGTGTCATACAGTAACCTACATGTGATATTCAGTGAATTAACCTATCCCACACATTAAAAACAGATGTCCACTAAGTGACTATTTCAGGCAATGCAAATAAATTGCCCGTGGGCCATCCCACTTACAATCTATCTAATGGGCTAAAATAGGTGTTTGGTGGACATCATTTTTATAACTCCAGGATAAAATGTATGACTCACTGATGCCCCCTGAACAACATACACACTTCAAAACCTCAGAATTTTACTGTCCACGAACCACCTAATATTTTGAATTGGATAAATTGTATGTGGGATCTGCATATCTCAGCTCTGTGTTTAGCTAGGAAGTTGAAACTGGTACTTCTGTGCTCATCTCAGTCTCTATCTTTGGTGTGAATTTTGAGAGGAGAAAGTCAAATATTTTGTCTCAGGGTTAATACACCTATAAAATAAATTGGAAATGGACATTTAGTATGTTGGTGGACTTAGGGGTAATAGACCTATACAATAAATTGAAAATGGACATTTAGTATGTTGGTGGACTAGGGTTATTACACCAATACAATAAATTGAAAATGGACATTTAGTATGTTGGTGGACTAGGGTTATTACACCAATACAATAAACTGAAAATGGACATTTGGTATTTTGGTGGACACAATACACCAATACAATAAATTGGAAATGGACATTTAGTATGTTGGTGGATTTAGGGTAATAGACCAATACAATCAATTGAAAATGTACATTTAATATGTTGGTTGACACAATAGACCAATACAATAAATTGAAAATGGACATTTAGTATGTTGGTGGACTTAGTGTTAATACACCAATACAATAATTTCGAAATTAACATTTAGTATGTTGTGGACACAGGGGTAATACACCTATACAATAAATTGTAAATGGACATTTAGTATGTTGGTGGACTTAGGGTAATAGACCAATATAATAAATTGAAAATGGACCTTTAGTATGTTTGTGGACACAGGGGTAATATACCATTACAATAAATTGGAAATGGACATTTATTTTGTTGGTGAACACAGGGGTAAAGACCAATATAATAAATTGGAAATGGACCTTTAGTATGTTGGTGAACACAATAGACCAATACAATAAATTGGAAATGGACCTTTAGTGTGTTGATGGACACAATAGACCAATACAATAAATTGAAAATGGACCTTTAGTATGTTGGTGGACACAGGGGTAATAGACTAATACAATAAATTGGAAATGGACATTTATTATGTTGGTGGACACAATAGACCAATACAATAAATTGGAAATGGACCTTTAGTATGTTGGTGGCTTAGAGTGAACACATCAATCCAATAAATTAGAAATGGACATTTATTTTGTTGGTGGACACAATAGACCAATACAATAAATTGGAAATGGACCTTTAGTATGTTGGTGGACACAGGGGTAATAGACCAATATAATAAATTGGAAATGGACCTTTAGTATGTTGATGGACACAGGGGTAATAGACCAATTCAATAAATTGGAAATGGACATTTATTATTTTGGTGGACACAGGGGTAATAGACCAATACAATAAATTGGAAATGGACATTTAATATGTTGGTGGACACAATATACCAATACAATAAATTGAAAATGGACCTTTAGTATGTTGGTGGACACAGGGGTAATAGACCAATTCAATAAATTGGAAATGGACATTTATTATTTTGGTGGACACAGGGGTAATAGACCAATACAATAAATTGGAAATGGACATTTACTATGTTGGTGGACACAATAGACCAATACAATAAATTGGAAATGGACATTTGGTATGTTGGTGGTGACAGCGTGTCAGAGTGTGCACCTCCTCTCTGTAGGCTGTTTCATCATTGTCAGTGATTAGATCTACCACTGTCTTACCATAAGTGAATTTAATTGCTACTGCACCCACTTGCAAGTCATAAATATTTTAACGTGGTCACAGGGGACAAATAATTTGTCCTTGGACAGACCCACTGCCTCCCGGACACACACAGAGGGTCCTCAGACCAACATTGAGAAAGTTGTTCAATTTAGTGGGTAAATGGACAAATAGTTGTATTGTGGTCAGCCCCGTCCCCTACTGGATACACTCCAGGGGTCCGTGGTCCTCCAGGGACAAAGTCTTGTAATATAGTGGGAAGGTGGACAAATAGTGTGTTCTTGGTCAGCCCCGCCCCCTCCCGGACACACCCCCGGGGTCCGTGGACCCCCAGGGACAAAGTCCTGTAATATAGTGGGAAGGTGGACAAATAGTGTGTTCGTGGTCAGCCCAGCCCCCCGTGGACACGCCCCAGTGGTCGGCCAATCAAAGGCTCACTTGGACCTTTAGTATGTTGATAGACTTAGAGTAAATACATCAATACAATAAATTGGAAATGGACATTTAATATGTTGGTGGACACAATATACCAATACAATAATTTGAAAATGGACCTTTAGTATGTTGGTGGACACAGGGATAATTGACCAATACAATAAATTGGAAATGGACCTTTAGTATGTTGGTGGACTTAGTGTGAACACATCAATACAATAAATTGGAAATGGACATTTAATATGTTGGTGGACACAATAGACCAATACAATAAATTGGAAATGGACATTTAGTATGTTGGTGGTGACAGCATGTCAGAGTGTGCACCTCCTCTCTGTAGGCTGATTCATCATTGTCAGTGATTAGATCTACCACTGTCATATCATAAGTTAATTTAATTGCTACTGCACCCACTTGCAAGTCATAAATATTTTAACATGGTCAAAGGGGACAAATAGTGTGTTCGCGGTAAGCCCCGCCCCCTCCCGGACACGCCCCAGTGGTCGGCCAATCAAAGGCTCGCTTCCGTGGGCTTTTTCCCCAAAATAGCTGGTAAGGGGCAGTTTAGTGGCTCCGTGGGTCGTGGGGGCAGTCCTTGGCACCCCCAAGAGGAAGTGAAGCAATATAGTGGGCATTTGGGCTTATAGGGTTTTCATGGTCAGCCCCCACCTTCCCCAAAAAAAGAGCCCACCTGTGGTTTATTTGAATGGAGAGGGATCCCACTACAATAAGCCTGCGGTGGGACGTGGTGGCGCCACCCAGCAGTCGGCTGCAGAACTGCAAGGAAAGTTTTTGAACGCTCGTAGCGTGGCCACCATGGGGCGCAGTCGCTCGGGGACACCTCTGGTT
Organism: Myxocyprinus asiaticus; assembly: GCF_019703515.2. Taxonomy (NCBI): domain Eukaryota; kingdom Metazoa; phylum Chordata; class Actinopteri; order Cypriniformes; family Catostomidae; genus Myxocyprinus; species Myxocyprinus asiaticus. The sequence goes on from NC_059376.1 coordinate 3,775,218, forward strand.
GTCTTCGGGGGACCCACTGGTCGACGCGGAGTAGCGCTGCACGTCGGCAAAACTCATCTAGGAATGAGCGCTCCGAGGACCTCCTGGCCTTACTACTTCCCTACTACTTGTTATCAGGTATGGCTTTTAATTAATAAACTTCAGCGCTTTACAGCTTCACAATATTACATCAGCTTTTCAGCTTCACAATAACACAACAGCTTCACAACAGGACTCTTTGTCCTTGACTCTCTCTGTCTTTTGCTGCTGGCGTAGTCTCTTTTATACCACTCTCCCCAAGCTCACTGCAATTGGAAACAGGTGTTAATCATTATCTGGCTCAGGAGTATGCACCCTTACCGCTTCCTTTCTCTCCGGACGAATGCTCGACCACACCCCCACTGCCACTGCTGGGGACGAGGAAGAATGGATGAGACTGGCTGCTGATACTCTTTGATATACTTAGCCATGACCTCCTCTCTGGAACAAAGAGTGAAAAGAATCAAGCTTATGGCAAAGAAGTACCAGGGAGAAATTGAAAGGCACAATTGTATGGGCGATGAGGAAGGACTTGCTGAAAACTGCCTCACACTCTGCTTCCTGTCATTAAAAGGCAATGCTCACCAATAGTAAAGGGGTTACTGGTGAGCGTGGTGAGGAGGGACTTGCTGAACACTGCTCTTAAGGAACCCCAGTTAAGTCCACCAATTTATCCTACAAAACAGAACCAGACAAGACAGGAGAGAGATCAGAAACAAGGCAATGGGATAAACAAAAACGTCAAAATAGAATTCTTACCCCAGCAAATATGGGGATTATGTTTATCCAGCCATGGGAGCCCCAGGACCACGAGTGCAGAGGGTGACTTGATGAGAAGAAATAATATTTCCTGGTTGAGATAGGATCTTCGAGACAGATGGTAGGTAATCCTCAGCGAGTGGCTATTTTGACTTCTATGAAGTTTCCATCGGCTCACAAATCCCCTAAAGCTGAGCACTGATGAGAGATGGTGCCTCACTGCAGCCTGGCTGGAAGGAAGGAGCAAGATCCAGGGGATTTATCCAGTGGAGTCACGCTCACCAGTAACCCCTTTCTCCCAAATGGTATGGGCTCGCCCTCCACAGAAGACTCAGGAAGATTAACACGGGGCGCTGGTGAAGGATAGATAGGTGATTCAGTGATCCACAGAACAGGACAATGACTACAACCAGATGACAAGAATGTGATAGTGCACTGAAACAGGAATGATCGGCATGTCTTGGGCTCACCAGAATATGAAGATGGTGGGTTCAATCGCCACGAATAGGCAGCGACCGACGGGTAGAAGAAACAGCTTCAGTGGTGGAACCGGAATCGGGAGTCAGATGGAGTTGTTGAACCATCGAGGATAACTCAGCTATCTGCTGTTCCACCGCTTCCATTGCTTAGTCCAGGCCAGAGATTTGATCCTGATGACACGAAGCAGAGCCCCTTGTTGAGATTACTCCGCTGGGTCAAAGTTGGCTGGATTATTATGTCACACTTCTGAAAGTGAGGACCCAAATGCAGAGAATGACAGTCAATGTTTTTTATTGAAGCACACAAGGCAAACAGGGAAACAGTTCATTAACCAGGCATAGGCTGCAGCAGGAGGACAGAGGTGAAGAAGGTAAGTCTGCCTGGGGCACCCGGATAGCGAGAGGTAATTATAAATCCACAAGATAATCCACATGAACCAAGCACGGTGTATCTGACTGGCAGAACAGCGACTAGAGAAAAGCAATGGTGTGAACGAGGGTTCCCGTGGAGACACTGCTATTGTCTGCTATGAGGCACCTGTAAACACATGATGGTGAGGGAAACACACACACAGCACAAAACCAGACTGACTGTCTGGGAAAGTGACACTAAGTTTAATTGTGCAACGCTCAAATATTTAGTAGTGCGTAAATGGCAACTTAGTGTCCATTTATACAAAACTAGTCGAAGTTAGTTAGAACTTACGTATGATGCCCTTGATGAATTAATGTTGTGGATGCACAAAATGGGCATTGAAACGTGCATACGCAATTTCCCACACACACATTGTGATTAATAAAAAATAAATGTGCTGTAAATATGTGCGCACCGTCCACAAACTCTTTACTGAGTACACACTCTTTTACTGGTGTGTCCGAATTGTCAACTTCAAATGGACAAGTTATAAACTGAACAAAATGATTATAAATGCTTTTTATTGAATACCACCTTTAGAATAAAAATGTATGGTGTTATCATAGGCCATTATACAGAGGATGTATGCTTTCAATGACAGCAAGGATTTTTTTGACCATGGTTCAAATAAATATTAATCTGTTTTGCTCTGATGCTACCGTACAGCTGCAGACTGGCAGTACAGTACAGCATGTACATAAAATCCCCACAACATTCCTACTTAATCCTAACCCTAATCGCAATTATTGTAGTCTTTGAAAAACTCGAAAAATACAGTTGCTGTTCAGCAGTGTTTTGGTATAATAAAACAAAAAATAACCTTACATGTTGCATAAAGCAACGTTATATACCCAATATATAAAACATCCTTAAAATGATATCTTTAAAAATCATTTAAAGATATCATTTTAATTGAGAAGCAAAATTGCCTAAGGATATGTTTATGTTTACAGCAATCAAATTTCCCAATGGGGTGAGAATAATACACATATTCAAAATATATTCTTTGAAAATGTAACAAAGACGCTTAACTTGGAGTTGTAGAATCCATTTGCATAAGTTTATTAAAAACATGTGAAGTTACAGTGCAAAAGCCAAAAGAGTAGTCAATATAACAGGCCAGGGTCAAAGTCCAAACAGTCAGATTAATTCAGAAGACAAATCCAAATCTACAGGCAAAAGGTCAACACCGAAGCTTCGTAGTTTGTGTCGAAAAAAAAAATCCACGAGTCACCATGGAAACAGACGCTAAGAAGAAAGGCGCGCCATATTTTGGTGAAGCAGAACATTAAGTTTTAATGACTGCAAACGAGCATTACTTCATCTTCACTCGTAATAGCGATAGGAGCTACATTGGTTTAGGACTGAGAGTTTGCTTGACAGAAATTATACTGAATCATTGCGTGAATTTTTTAATGAATAAAACTAAAAGTTCTACAGTACATAAAAGCTTAATTCAACATTAATATTAGACCTCTCTCAACTACATTAATGTTTAATAGGTCGACCATTACGTTCTTTGTTTGCAATGAACTTTATTATAAGTATTAACATTCATATTCTATTAATATTATGATAATAGGCTATAGGTTTTATATATATTTTATTTTAAGATGAATTTTAATGGTATTTACCATGATCTATGCACGCTAATTTTATTTTACTGTCATGTGAACTGAATGTATTTCCTTTATTTTTAATACCATTTGATGTACCCAGTTGGGGTTTCAAAAACTTAGAATCATATCACCTTTAATTTCCCACAGTTGCTGATGGTCTCATTGTATTAATAGACCCTCTTTCAGTTGTAGGATCTCCCACAGTTGTCATCATTTTCCATTGATTTAATGTAATGTTTTTTAGTAGGCCACACATGATTATTTGTGTGCATTATAAGATGAAGATCTGCTGTAACAGAGGTGGAGAGTGATAGGAGTTACATGTCCATTGTGTTCTTTTCTCATTTGATGTGGCATTAAAACTTGTCATGTTGTGTTGTCATGTACAGTTGGGTCCATCTGCCTCCACCAACTTGGTAATGAAATTATGTTGTTTTAATTGAAGATCATGTGTCTGACTATACATTATAGATGTTCATGATCTCAGCATTAGGGAAAAGTAACTCATCTCTTCCTTGTTAACAGGAAGCTGTAAAAGGTTCCTATTGAAATGCAAAACAAAAAATGTAATTTAGAGATGGATCATGTACAGTTTCTGATGGAGTAGAGGAGGCTGAGCATCAGAAAGATACATCTTTTGAATCACCTAACCACCAGCTAAATGAGGGTACTGTGGGTGACTCTAAATGACAGCATGTCTCATTTATATTTTCAGATAATAGAGTAATGTACAAGTCTGGAAATGTGTGCATTTATATGTACCGTAGCCTACATGAATTAGAGTGATAAGAAATAAAATCTCTAATCTGTGGTCTGTGAAATTATCACATATTATCTAGTTAATGAAGAAGAATAACGAGTGATTAATTGCTTAAGCTTTTAATTGGCAGACATTACCTACATATTGATACTATGGAATGTCATTTTATAAATAACATTAATATTCATTGACTGAAGGAACTGTAAATAGAATGTGGGTGCTATAATAATTTTATTCTATGAAATTTATAGAATAAAAATGATTTATTAGAAGGGCTAAATATAAATACATAAAGCCCTGTCTTCACAGTGAAGAGCGTGGGGGACTTTACAATGTGTTCTGCATTAAAAAATATTAAAAGTTAAAGCACAATGTACACAGTTTGTTCACTTTTGAATGCAAATCTGCAGTGTGAGACTGGAAATGCTGGAGAAAAGATTTGTGAGGTAAAGATTGCAGTTTACCGTAATATTGCTTTAAAAGTATAATATTGTGCGTAATCTGAACTTTCTTGGCCACTGTGCCGCTATTAAAAGGGCACACATGCGCTGACAGCCTCTGAAACATACTAACATCTACCTGAAATAAACTAACTCTGGAACATAACCTACTCTGGAGCAGGTTTTGTTCAGAGATTAAGTTGCTATGGCTACTAACATACCCTGAAAGTTACCTCCGTTTTTGGAACCGAAAGCTGAGGTTATCCGTTAACTTATCCGTAAACTTACCCAGGTATGTTGCATAACCTGCTTTCTGGAATACACTCCCGGTGAAGCGAGCTAAGGATTAAAGGTTTCTCTGAGCAAATATTCGGGCAAGGGCTCCCTCTGGTGGGCTGGAGGAGAAACAGCAGCCTCAGATGTCACAGAACATACTTCTCTGTCGGTAAAAAAGTACATACTTTAGGCATGCAGGTGAATAGTATGAATACATTCCGGACATACTTCATACTATTGTCTAACGACCGAATATATGACGTAATAACAACAACCCTGAAATATAATTTACTCGTTAAACAAGTACAATTTCACCACAAGTTACAACTTTGTTAGCATAAATAGAGCTTACAGGTGAAAAGAGCAACAGCACTCGCAGTTCTCTGTGTTTTTTTGTTTGTTTGTTTGTTGTTATTTAGTGTTTTGAACCTGACATCTCCTCAGCTCCCATGGCATTATGTGATAGAACAGTTTCCAGTGAATGCGCTCTTCTCCATCAGAAACTGCCCTACCAATGGAACAATTGAATTTGTTGTTGAAGTGCCACCTCCATGTTTTTTTCGATTCTAAGTCAGCAGGTGGCAGTAAGCGCCATTCCAGCTCTCCAGGAATCGCGCAGCTGTTCAGACAACAAACCAACTGATGATTAGAGATAGCTGGGCGGCGCAGAGTGCAATGGCGTTGAGATGTGCTTTGTTAAAGGTGCAGTATGTAAGATTCAGAAACCCTTGTTATTAATGACACCTGTGGCCGTTAAGTGAACTGCAGCCAGCTACCTGTTGCTCATGCTCGCACTCGTGCACACACTCCATAGGGATGCGAGTGAGCGAGAATCAGCCAAAACAATGACGTAACGTACAAAGAGACTGAACGTGATCCACCGGCATCATGCTGACAGATGAGGTAGCATAATTAAAATTACACAGTTATGATTGTTTTACTACAAACTTTGAGACTAAACTAAAACTACTTATCAGCTAACATAGCATACTGATACACACATACAGCTACATACTACCAAACTATACCAGACAGTTTACTGTTGCACTGCACTGTTATGTTGCACTATTGTATGTTTTGTATGTCATATGTTGTACTACGAATAAGAAACCAGCGTATTTGCTTAAATTTATCCTGTATACCTGACTTTTAGTATAAAGAGAAGATCGTTGAAATTATCTGAAAGATACGAAGCAAGGTAGCTTGCAATTCGTCAACATTAGCAGGCAAGATCAAGTTAGCTAAAATTACACAGATCAATCCTTATGGCACTATATTTCACATGCTTTGCAGTTATGTAAGCTTACCTGTCCAATAAGAAGAACACCAATTCAGGGTCGGTTTTGATCCCCAAAACCGAACGAAGGTCCCTCCAGGAATCAAATGCCCTGCCGATGTTCACTCTAGTTTTTGCTTGACCGCGATCACGTTCCTGCTTAGCCAGACTGGATTCAGTAGATAAATGCTTGTCTTTTTTTTTTTTGCTTCCTCTGAGTTTGTGTGGGAGTCGGTGTTGTTCCGGACGTTTGCTGGATTCCATCTCTAAGGTAACGTTACCTAGTGTTGCAGTTTGTTGTCGCTGTTGAGTAGTGGAAGAGAAGCTATTACTGTCTGAGGCAAGGCTCTCGGGAGCGTGCATAAACTTCACATCCTTTGGATTTTCCCGGCAAAAGCAACCCACTCCCTTCGCATGAAAATCAGTCTACAGGCTTTAATAGGCAACCTAGGAAGTCTGGGAAGGGCTAATTTTTTAAGTTGCGTTACAAGCCGTTCACACATTGGCAAAACATTTTTTTTTTACATATTGCACCTTTAAGTTTCAAACTATGTTTAACAAATCGAACTCAAAACAAATCACTTTTATTGTCACACAGCCATATACACAAGTGCAATAGTGTGTGAAATTCTTGGGTGCAGTTCCGAGCAACATAGTAGTCGTGACAGTGATGAGACAATTTACAATAAACATCAGATTTACAACACAGTTTAAAATCTAATATACACATAATTACACACAACACAATATACAAATAATAACATACAATGTACAGTATACAATACACACAATATAGAATACACATTATACAATAAAAAAGTATGTATAGTATATATAGAATGTACAGTAGGTTGTATTGTACTGTATTGACATTCAGGCTGTCGGTTGATAGTAAGTTGTTAAGAGAGAATATAATATAATAATAATAATATATTTTATAACAGTCCGGTGTGAGATATAAGATTAATAAAGTGCAGTGCTGATGTATTTGATCGTGGGAGATCAAGAGCTCAAAAGTCTGATTGCTTGGGGGAAGAAGCTGTCATGAAGTCGGCTGGTGCGGGTCCTGATGCTGCAATACTGCCTGCCTGATGGTAGCACTGAGAACAGCCCATGGCTCGGGTAGCTGGAGTCTCTGATGATCCTCCAAGCTTTTTTCACACACCGCCTGGTATATATGTCCTGGAGGGAGGGAAGCTCATCTCCGATGATGTGTCTGGCAGTTCGCACCACCCTTTGTGGTAAGTTTCAGGGAACGAGATGTTGTGTCGATGTAGTGACACTAGGGGTCACCCTTGAGAGCCCCTAACACCTCAGATTTTTGAGAAAAGGCCAATGAGAATTGGCAAGTGGAATTTGCATGCCACTCCCCCGGACATACGGGTATAAAAGTAGCTGGCTTGCAACCACTCATTCAGGTTTTGTGCTGAGGAGCCGAGACAGGGTCCCGGCCATTTCAGCGGATAGTACCGCGATGTGGCAGGGGGGACACAACGTCTCGTTCCCTCCATCAGGGAATGGAGGTTACGACAGTAACCGTAACGTTCCCCTTCTGCTGCTGTGTGCGTAATGGCAGGTGCATCAGTCCGCACGTAATCTCCCCCAACGCCCCACAAGATGTCATGTAGTATCCCACATCACAGTGAGGGGGAAGCGACGTAACTAGCATGGGCGCCAGCTGCGGTCTTTTCTCTCTATGTTTCTCTCCACAGAGTATTAGATTCGGCTGTGGCCATCTAACGCTATAATACGCATCAGGGAAGGTATTCTTTCCCTTTCCTATTCTTTTGGGGCGAAAAGACCCCGCGGAGACCACATCCTGTCTGAAGGGGAGGTAACATGTGGCAATACATCACGTGGGATCACCAGCCACACATGGAAGAGGTGTGGTGGTAGGTCCTGCTTTGAAGTGGAGGAGCTCTACAACACAGCGACTGGGGGCAGAGAGGGCTCTGCCCAAGGGAGACGCGGGTCTGCCGTTAGGGAGACCGTACCACGGAAAATACATCACAGGGGGTTACCAGAGTAACCGGCACCTGTGAAGCACCTACCCCAGTACAGGGCATATTAGCACACGTACTGGTTCTGGCTGTGAATTCCTCCGCCGAATTCACAAGCCACAGGGCTAGGGAGGAAGGACATCCAGGGTTCACAGGTTCGTGAACTCTCATGGGAGAAGAAGCGCACGTCTTCACCTCACGGAGGAGAAAGGCTCTTTACGCAAGCGATACACCTGGCCAGCTGTAACGTATTACCAAACTTACCTGTTTGTACCTGACAAAACACGGGACGAAACCAGCTCAACCCGAAGATTGTAAAACCTCGCAAAGGTATTGGGTGTTGCCCAGCCCGCTGCTCTGCAGATGTCTGCTAGAGAGGCGCCATTGGCCAGTGCCCACGAGGATGCCAGACTCCTTGTAGAGTGTGCTCGTATTCCCAAAGGGGCAGGCACGGCATGGGCTTGGTATGTCAGAGCGATTCAGTGTGCAAGCCTCTGTTTGGAGACAGTGTTCCTTTTCCGCTGTCCGCCGAAGCAGACAAAGAGCTGCTCAGAGCGTCTAAAGCTCTGCGTGCAATCCAAGTAGATGTGCAAAGCATGCACCAACAGGGCTGGGTCTGCCTCCTCCCTGGGCAGCGCTTGCAGGCTCACCACCTGATCCCTGAAGGGGGGTCGTGGGAACCTTGGGCACATAGCCCGGCCGGGGTCTCTGGACCACGTGAGCGTCTACCAGACTGAACTCCTGGCAGGTATCACTGACAGAGAATGCCTGCAAGTCCCCAACCCTCTTGATGGAGGTGAGCGCAATCAGGAGGGTTGTCTTCAAAGAGAGGGCTTTCAGCTCGACTGACTCTAGCAGCTCAAACGGGGCTCTCCGAAGGCCCAGGAGGATGCCTCACCGCCGCCGAGGATGCCATATGCCCCAGGAGCCTCTGAAAGTGTTTCAGTGGAACCGCTGTCTTACGCCTGAATGACTTCAGGCAGTTCAGCACCAACTGCGCATGCTCACTTGTGAGGCGCACTATCATCGAAATCAAGTCTAACTCCATGCCGAGAAAAGAGATGCTCTGAACCGGGGAGAACTTGCTCTTTTCCCAGTTGACCCCAAGCCCTAGACGGCTGAGGTGCCTGAGCACCAGGTCCATGTGTGCACACAGCAACTCTCGAGAGTGTGAATCAGCCAGTCGTCAAGGTAGTTGAGTATGCAGATGCCCACTTCCCTTAATGGGGCAAGAGCTGCCTCTGTAACCTTTGTGAAGACGCAAGGGGAAAGGGACAGGCCGAAGGGGAGGACCTTGTACTGATACGCCCGGCCAACAAAAGCAAACCGTAGGAAGGGTCCATGACGAGGCAAAACCGAGACGTGAAAGTATGCATCCTTCAAGTCTACCGCCGCAAACCAATCTTGATGCCGGACGCACGCCAAAATGTGCTTCTGCATCAGCATCTTGAATAGGAGTCTGTGTAAGGCCCGGTTCAAAACTCGCAGGTCCAAGATTGGCCCCAACTCACCGTCTTCCTTTGACATGATGAAGTAAGGGCTGTAGAAGCCTTTCCTCATCTCGGCTGGAAAGACGGGCTCTATCGCGCCTTTGCGCAGAAGGGTCGCGATCTCCGCACGCAGGGTGGTGGCGTTCTCGCCCTGCACCGAGGTGAAGCGGACGCCGCTGAACCGAGGCAGGCGCCTGGCGAACTGAATCGCGTAGCCGAGTCGGATGGTCCTGGCCAGCCACCGTGATGGGTTGGAAAGTGCTAACCATGCGTCCAAGCTCCGGGCGAGGGGCACTAAGGGGACAATCGCGTCTAACATACCTGTGGGTGGGGCCTCGCGGCGGGGGGGAGCAGGGGACGCAACGTCGAGGAGCCTTGCTTCGTCTCGAACCCTCGAGGGCCCTCGAAGCACTTACCTCGCTCCATGTACCCGGCATCGGGGGGCTCGGTGACGGGGGAGAAGGGACTTTTTGACCGTCCTCGTAATTCATCACAACCGCCTGACCGTGGGTGCGAGTGTGGTGCGGTCGGACGCCCGCCTTCGCGATGTCCATGTCGCAGGTGCTCAGTGTCTGGTTGCCATGATAATTGCGGTCGTAAACACTGACCGTGTGACCCAAGGAGTGAGGAAACTGCTCTTTTTTTAAAAATGTGGGTACTGCAGCCCATTTGGGGGCGAGCAGACGGGGTACGGGATCTTGAGCCACGCCGGAGCAATATGTGCTGTATCGCCTCAGTCTGCTTCTTCACCGCCGAGAACTGCTGGGCAAAGTCCTTGATGATGTCACCGAATAGGCCGATCTGGGAGCGTCGAGAAAGCGAGCCTTGTCGGTGTCCCTCATCTTGACCAGTTTCAGCCACAGGTGGCACTCCTGGACCACAAAAGTGGACATCGCCTGCCCGAGTGCTCGCGCCGTGAACTTCATCACCCGGAGGGCGAGGTCGGTCGCCGAACGCAGCTCCTGCATCACATCAGGATCAGGACTACACTACTTGGCCTGGTGTACTTGCAGGAGGGCCATGGCATGCAGGGTGGAGGCGACCTACCTTGAGGCACTGTAGGCTTTAGTCGCCAGAGACAACGTAGTCCTACAGGCCCTGGAGGGGAGCGCCAGACGATCCCGCCAGGTGGTGGCGCTTTGCGGGCAGAGATGCACCGCAACCGCCTTATCAACCTGAGGGATCTCAGCGTACCCGTGGGCTGCCCCGCCATCGAGGGTAGCGAGAGTGGACGAACTGGGAATTAGGTTCAGGCAGAAAAAGATGCCCTCCTCGACCTCGTCAGCTCGTCGTGCACTTCCGGGTAGAAAGGGACCGGGGGGGTGCGGCTGTGAGCGGCACCCCGAAGCCTGGAACCAATCATCTAGCTGCGAGGGCTCAGGGGAGGGTGGAGGGTTCCAGTCCAACCCGACACTTGTGGCGGCCCGGGCAAGCATGGCGGTCAGCTCTGCGTCGGACTCAAACTGGGCAGGCACACCCGAAGGTGGCAGCCCAGACAAGTCCTCTGCATCCGATATCGCCAGCGCACTCTCCAATGCAGCGATCGAGGACTCATCCTGCTCACAAGCCCCAAAGGAGACGTTAAGCTGGCCGTGAGGCGAGCTGGTCTCACCTTGGAACTTGACCGGGGCAAATTAGCATGCTGGGGAACGGTAGGTCCGCAGGGATTTACCCGGCGAGGTCGCGGCCATTGGAGTCCCCAAATCACCTCCAGCGCCAGCCGGGTTGGCCTCATACCCATAGGTAGAAGGTCCAGCGTGGGGGGTGTCTTCCGAGGAAGGAAAGCCGCGACCACAGCGTTGCCATGGTCATGTTCTCGAAATGAGAACACGAACCATCCACAAACGCTGCTTCAGTGTGAGCGTGGCTCAGACACGTGAGGCAGCCCCATGGCCGTCAGAGGCAGAGAGATAACGACCGCATCCAAGAATTACAGAAAGACAGAACGGCATCTTTAAAAAGACGCGTTTTTAAAAAGACATTCATGTCAATTGTGCTGCTCTAATAGAGGAAACTGTACTTTTTGCAGAGATATATACTCTCTTAGTAGAGCTGTCGAAGCACCCAGGGACATAGTCTGTACTAAGTGTGCTGAAGGAGAAAACGCTGCTGGAATGCACCGTATATCCAAAAGCATACGCTTCTTTCAAGGTGAATGGACCGGCAGTGGAATTCAGCTCGCTGACTTTAACGTCTGATGTTGATAATGTTTGAGGAGTTCTATTTGGTTATTGTCATTGCATAATTAATGAGGTACATCTGTGCAGGTTTTGGGGACTGTTTGGGGGTGTTATTAATTAACATTTAAAAATTATTGGGGGTTATAGTTATGTTTAAGTTCTGTTTAATTTTAATGATGTTGTTTTATGTTATGACATGGGTTTATTTTTTAGTTACCCTGGATGAGATTAGTGTTTCTTTGAGTTAGGCAATGAGTTTTTGAGGCAATGACTGTTAATTTAAAGTGTTTAGGGGCTTTGAATTTAATGCATCAATTGCTTCAGTAAATGATTTGGAATGTAGAGGCTCTTGAAATGCCATTTGCTAGTGACCTGGCCAGTGTAATACACACTCAGAAGCATTCGTTCAAAACAAGTGATTCATCAAGATTTTAAGACTTATTATTATCATTATTATCAATCAAGAACAGGAAAGCAATGATTCAAAATGGCTAGTATTCACTCCTTTTCAGCCGAAGTTCAGTTGAGGTATAGGCTAGTCCTGGTAAATTAAAGGGGTTTGCACAACGGACATGTCTGGTGGACGATATGGTGTGTTCTAAAATTTGAAACAATTATTTTCTATGAAGGTATGCACACCGCTGCTAAAAGACGCCAAGCTACGACTCCGGAGGAGGCTGCTCAAAATTCTGCAGCACCACGGAGCACAACACTGGATGATATACTGCATATATGTATGTTACATAGAGCCTACACAATGTATTTTCAGTTACAAGTATGTATTTCTGTGGTTTCACATCTTGAATGAAACATATTCAATTCTACTTACAGAGAAATAGCATAATAAACATCGCCATTTCTGATGGATCAGTTTGTGCAGTTACACCAGTTTTATACACTAACCTGCAAACTCATCAACGTCACTTTGTTCATTCTTAAAAAGTAGTACAAAACCTTTGTAACTTTTGTGCGTATGGTGCAGGGGCGGACTGGGACTAAAAAGTGGCCCTGGACTTTCTGGACCAGAGCGGCCCACCAAACCCGGCCCACAACATACCACACCGTAACACACCGGCTCATTGATTTGATTTTCCGGATCAATTTCAAATTTTTGTGTTGAAAAAAAAAAAAGTCATTTCTAATGACTGCTAGTCATGACAGCGGGCCCCACAGTGCAAAATTAATCATAACTTTAAAACATATAAAAACACTGTAAATGTGATGAGTGGATTTTTTAGAGAAAGCACCAGCATAAGCGCTTTATAGCTCAGACAAATAACATGTACAAAATCTTTTTTCCGAACATACTGATGTTAGGTTAAAATGTACATGAAAATACAACGAGAAGTGTTTTTTTTTTTTTTTATGTGCTGTGAAAAGTCAGCATAAAGATCTTAATCACCTTTCAACTTTTTTCTAGAAGTGCAAATAAACTATTGTCTTAGTTAATATGAGGTTGTGGAAACAACAAGTATAATAATAATATATTATATATGTACTGTATATATTGTATAGCTATACAAGATCATAAAATGTTGTTTAAAATAGTTAGATGGCAGGACACTAATGACAATGATTAAGATTTCATGTCAATTACTCAATTACTCACATAATTATGTGTAAATGTTTATTTACACATAATTATGCGACATTTTGTGTTGTAACAACATTTTGTGTTGTTGTTGTAAATGTAAATGTTTATTTAAAAAAAAAATCAATAAAACAAAGTTGGCCAGAATATGTACATATATAAATATAAACAAATATAAATATATGTAAAACAAAATAAACATACCACTTAAAGTGTAGATCTTTGCAGATATTTTGCTGATGAATTGCTCATATTTTCACTCTGAGTTTGTTGCATCTTTATATCTGCAATGTTTTAATTCCTTCCCCAGATTATTCTTGAAAAAAATTGAAAAGCCCAATGCTTCTGTTTCTGCTTTCCTTTAAACAAAGTAAGCCTCAGAGACTCAAATTAATTGTAGAGCCGAGGAGGGCGGGGCCGGGCTGGAATGAGACACACCCGGTCCCCAATCAGCCTGATGGGGCGCGCGAGGGATAAAGGCGGCCGGGGACGACAGTTCGAGAGAGAGAGAATTACAGACAGCTGTGCTGTGTGTTTTCTGGTTGTGTGTTTTGTTTAAATTGTTCATTAAATTATTATTTAAGTTGTCAAGCCGGTTCTCGCCTCCTCCTTTCCACTGAACCCCCTTACACTGGTGCCGAAACCCGGGAAGGAGGAGGGATTCCCATCGCAGGGTCCTCGACACTGCCATCCACCCAGGGGAGCACCGCTGCCGTCCGACAGGGGACGGAGTAGCCCGACCACCCGGACGCGGGGAACAGCCGCCGTCCGCGAGGCGAGTGGGGACGGGACTCCCCGACCGCCTGGAGCGAGGGAGCCGCTGCCGGGGGTGGAGGAGTGCCCTGCCGTCCCCCGGGAATGCGGAGGGGTCGAGAGAAGACCGCCGTCCGCGGGGGGAGGAGGGAAGTGACTCCCCGACTGCCTGGAGTGGTAGGGCCGCTGCTAGGGGCGGAGGAGAGTCCCCACGGGATGCCGGGAACGCGAAGGGGCGTTCTGTCCGCTGGGGGTCGGAGGTCTGACTCCGGTCCGCCCGGGGAGGAGCAGCTGCAGTCCACCTGAGAGGGTGGAGTAGTGATCAAGGACCACGCGACGGCGCATCAGAGAACCGGTGAGTTTTTTTTTTCTCTCTCTCCTCTCTCTCTCTGTCGCTCCGTGTTGGCCTTTCCCTCTCCATTTTGTGTTGTTGTTGTTTTTTCCCCTCCTGTCTCCTCCCAGGTCGAGGAAGGCGGGGAGGACCCGCCGGCAGTCGGGGCATAAGGCACGCCCCCCCTGGAGAGGAAGGGTGGGGGGGATGTACGTCATGCCGGGGGCTCCCCGGCCTGAGGCAACGCCGGGAGGAGTGTAGAGCCGAGGAGGGCGGGGCCGGGCTGGAATGAGACACACCCGGTCCCCAATCAGCCTGATGGGGCGCGCGAGGGATAAAGGCGGCCGGGGACGACAGTTCGAGAGAGAGAGAATTACAGACAGCTGTGCTGTGTGTTTTCTGGTTGTGTGTTTTGTTTAAATTGTTCATTAATTTATTATTTAAGTTGTCAAGCCGGTTCTCGCCTCCTCCTTTCCACTGAACCCCCTTACAGTAATATTTTTCATGAGTTATTTTCTGCATGTTTATCAGGCGTGAGCATTATTCAACAGTCACACTTCAGCTCCCACTAATGCTTTGCGGTATGAATAAATTATGCAAATGACTATGTACTTGTGACATGGACTGGGATCCATGTGTGGTTTATTAAAACACAACAAGTTCAGAGCACAGACAAGCATGGGTCGAATAACCAGGGCGACCAACAATATCAGAGGCAGGGCAGTAAACGTGGTATAACTGGCAGAGGATCGGGGCAGGCAGCAAACAGCAATAGAAATAGAGGTCTTCACGGGTCCTCCCAGGACCTGACCCGGGACCCATACGGGTTCAGGTCCATATTTTAAACGGTCAGCCGGGTATGGGTCGGGTCCCGTTCTTGTACTTTGGGTCCCGGGTCTGTTTAACATTGTGTGTAATACCCGAGTCGATCCGAGACTTGGGTCTCAGATTGAGTCAGACAGTGCCTAAGATGATGAATCATGATGTGGAATTGCTGTGTGTGTTTTGTAAAATTAGGATGAGAAAGTGTGAGCTGGGAAATAAGGTAAAAAAAAAAAACTCGAAGCCGTCAGAGGCAGAGCGGACTCGGTCAGCTTTTTTTTTTTGTTGTTGTTCATTACTTCAAGACAGTATTTTTTGGTTTGTTTAATTAAGTTCAGCTAGCCATCAATAAAAGTTTTTTTGTTGACATGAAATGCATGGTTCCTATATAAGTCTATTATATTCTATATATAATTTTTTATATTTTACTTATTTTAATCTGTTCCTGGCACAGTAAATATTGACTGACGTAAGTTTAATTTTGTTGCGTTTTCCTGTTTCTATTGTGTAGTGCAACAGCAAAGGCAAACAAACGGAACAAAATCTAACATGAAATGTAACATAAACGTTGTCTCTCTCTGACGCTCAAATTGCATTAAAAAAGCTTATATTCAGGTTTCTCCAGCTAATGCACATGTGTGCAGTGAGTCAACCAGAGCTTCTGCAGTGACGCGATGACTTTACCAATTGACGATTTGCTCTTTTATTTAGAAGGCGGGACTTATTCTGCCATAACAAGTGCATTATTGGCGTTGGCGCGATTTTTGAGATATTGTGGTTGGAGTACGTTCGCTTTTGTTAGGAAGTCGGGCTCTCCTCAGGTGCAGGTTTCAAGCGGCTTGCATGTATCCACTGTGGTTGAAGATCCGTTAGCACTCTGGTTCTGGTCACCGCCAGGACAGTAGCTGGGCCCAGATACTTTGGCTCCCCCAACTTAGTAGGTTTAGACAGCTGATCAGAACCTGTTGACAAATGGGTGAGTAGGGCTATCTGCAGGCAGAGGAGAGAGAGAGACATCACCATTTATGCCATTTAATGTCTTGATGAGGGAATCCACATATTCTACAATCACCACCTCGGTATCACCTGTGGAAAGAAACCCATGGGGTCGGGAAAGGCCTACCCATTAGTATTTTAAATGGAAAAAGCTTAGGTAGTTTATGGTGACATTCTGAGCTCAGTCAACACAGCCGTCAATACATCAACCCATGTTCTTCCTGTTTCAGTACAGGTCTTATGTAGGTATTCTTTCAGAGTGCGGTTAGTTCTCCGATGATACGATATGTTAAAATGCCAGTTTATGTTTAGTTCTTTTGCTAAGAGCTGTGTTACCTTTGACGCAAACTGTTTGCCATTATAGCTTTCAATGACCGACAGGATACCAAACTTCGGTATTATTTCTTTAGCTAAAATTTTAACCAGGTCTTAGCATTTTCCCTCGCACACTGGAAGGCTTCCGTCCACTTGGAGAAGCGGTCCACAATGACTAATAATAGTTTATTGTTTCGACACGGCAGCATGTGGGTGAAATCAATTTGCGGATGTTGGAATGGTAATTCCGGATGCGGTAACGAGTCGTGTTTTATAGGCTTATGTCTGTTATTCTGTGTGCACGTTAAACATGAATCCAGGATTAAATTTACCGCTTTCCCTACCCCGTTTATGCAATAAGTTTGATTAATTGACTGGATTACCATTTCTTTTGACACAAGAAAAATACCATGACAAAGTACTACTATGGCTGTTTTTGTTAAAGCTAGGCACCCTTGTTTGTCTCGTAGCAAATTATTTTGATCTGGTTTTACTTCATTAGAGGCCCAATGTTAGAGATCAGATTCAGATGGATTAGCCTGCACCAATTTGATGTCAATATCTCTGACTAAAGTGGATTGCATCATCGAAACTTAATTTAGATCAGGGCTTACCACAACTTCCTTCGCTGCCCATTTTGCAACCTCATCAGCCAATCTGTTTCCCCTTGCCTCCTCAGACTCTGCTGTCATGTTTCCTGCAACTTTCATTACAGCCAGTTTAGCAGGCAACTGTGCTGCTCTCAGGAGCTCTGTTATTAGGTTGTGATGGGATATCGGTTTGCCCACGGCTGTCTTAAAATCTCTTTCTTCCCACATATAGGCAAAATCGTGCACCACCCATATGCGTATTTTGAGTCTGTATATATATTGATTGATTTGTCTTTGGCCAATTGGCATGCTATAATCAATGCAAACAACTCAGCTGCTTGTGCGGTTTTGTATGGAAGCAAATATGCTTCGATAATATGATTTGGAAGTTCAGTTATGGCATAACCACACCAGTATACAGCATCATTCGGTTTTGAACATGACCATCTATATACCAGTGATCCCCCTCCTCCAGGGCGGATGAGAAAATGTCCGGCCTGCAAGAGGTGGATGCATGCAGGTGATCCAAGCAATCATGTGAATCATCAGAAAACTGGTCACTGGTTAACAACTTATGCAATGACAAAGTTGGACCATGCACAACGGAGGTTGGTTTAATAGTCAGATTAGCAGTAGCCAACAAAATAGCCTCATACCCCGATCAACGTTGTGCTGTCATGTGTTGTGTAGTAATATTATGCATAATTGATTCTACCTGATGCGAGATGTGCACAGTCATAGGGTGAAAGAACAATGTGTTCTGCATCTTGTACCATAAATGCCGCAGCAGCAACTGCCCACAGACACGCAGGGAGGCCTTTGGCGACTGCATCTAATGTCTTCGAGAAGTATGCCACTGGTCTATATGTTCCACCATGGGACTAGGTGAGGATCACTGCTGCTGTGCCTCCAGCCTCATGCACGTACAGATGGAAAGGTTCACCATAGTTTGACAGACCTAGAGCATAACTCTAGCGTAACTCTAGTGTAACTTAGACCATGTCCATTTCAGCAGTCCATTTTATGGGCTCTTCGGACCCTGAGAGTGTGGCCTCTCTCAATATCTTGTCGTACAATGAGCAGTTCGGGACCCAGGCTCGACAATACTTAACTAGGCCCAGAAAACTTTGCATTTGAGTCTTTGTTGTCAGACGCTGAAAGGTGGTTATTGTTTTGAATCTGTCTGTGGAGAGATGAACAGTTCCTTTCTGCAGCTCATGACCCAGATAGTCAACTCTCGGTTTCACCCATTGCAGCTTGTCTCTTGACACCTTGAAACCAGGATGTTGTCAGCATATTGCAGCAGTGGCAGCTTGTGGTGGCAGCTTGGTGTCTTTCAAAGTAGCGTGCACTACAGCAGAGAACACAGCAGGCAAGTCTCTAAATCCCTGGGGCAGTTTTGTCCATGTGTACTGTCGGCCTCCGTACGTGAACGCGAACAAGGGCTTCGTGACAGGCAAGTCTGGCACACTTGTGACAGCAACCGTTGTATTATTGGACCAATACCTTCTTCCTTTTCTTTTGAGAGTGGGTACTGTTTGCAGTATACTGGTATGTTAGGCCAAAGTTAGCCACATATGGCCTAACGTCAATTAGGCCGTCCTCATCTTTGTGGGTGGCCCACAATGCTGGGTTGACATTGAGTAGTTCCTGTTTCACATCAGAAGACCTCACAGACATTGAGCTTAGCACTTCACCACAAGTTCCTGTACACACAGACTGAAAATACACTGAAGAAAATATAAAATGCAAAAAGGTAGATGCAAATGATATCTTGGCACCAGTTTTGTGCATCAGATCACGCCACAATAAGCAGATTGGTGAGTCAGGTAAAATGACAAAATCATGCATTTTAAACAGAGTTGAGTCATCTGGGGAGGTAACGGGCAATTTTGGTGTCATCTGATATTTCACAGGGACGCCGTTAATTCCCACTGAGTTTATGGTGCATCCTGTAATTGAGCCTTTGTAACAATGCCCTGCCAGGGAACTTTTAGAAGCGCCAGTGTCTACCAAGAACGTATAGGGTTTACGATCAACATACAACTCAATAAAGGGCAAGGTAGAATCGCAAAACAGAAAGTAGAAAATATAACGAGGGCTCAGTACTCTGCGGGCATCCCTGGCGCAGGATCCACTCTGTTGGGTAAGCAGGTGCAGAGCGCTCTGAGGGTCAATTACGCAGAGCATTTCGGTCATTTCGGTTGTCATCATGATTTCCACGGTCATTTTGTCGCCGATTGTGCCTGCTTTTGCACTGTTGTAAATCATATTGCCTTTTCCGACATTCACGTTTAAAGTGTCCCAGCTTGCCACAGTAATAGCAATTTCTATTATTCTTAACTTGTACGACTTGTGCCATTACTGGGGTTGGTTTAAGTTTAGTCAGGAATCCCATTGTGGATCTCCCCACCCACCTTTTACCATCGATTTGGCCTCATTCATATATTGATCGTCAAATGAGCCATCTTTAGGGTACGGATCTAATTGTGTTTTTTTTTTCTCTCTGACCACCCAGCCAAATTGCTGATATACGTCTCAGTATTATAACCTTGATTATTATGAAACATCCATTGTTTTGGTGTTTCCTCCAGTAAAGGACGGCTTATTTCCTGTCACCACAGTACGAGTATTCAGGTATATAGTGCTTAGTAAAGAGGAATGAAGCAAGTTAGTAAAAATGCTATGCAGACGGAGAACAGGACGGCAGACCAATATAATTTTTTTCTTGAGAATATAATCTCCTTCCTATTCAGCCTGAATAAGTCTACCTCTTTATCTTTCAAAATAAGTCTACCGTCAACCCTTACAAAAAGAGGACTTCCGACTGTAGGCGTGACCGTCAAATTCTCTACCAAATTGTATGTGTAATATTTCAGCAGACAGGAGTTCTTAAAATTATATATAATTTTGTCCTACCTGTCTGGAAATATCCCACCTTCTGACACCAGGGCTGTTAGGAATTTTTAGGATTGGCCCCGAAGTATCAAGTCAGGTCTGCAGTCGCTATTTCGATATGGATCCTCATGAGGGGAGAAATGACACAGACACTTAAGTATTCATCAGAGATTTCTCGTACTTTATTGTTCAGCACAGCATTATATACCTTTGTAGGAACAGGAAAAGCAGAACACGAACTACATTATCCAATGAGATCAGTCATTAACATATTTGAAAAAGACATACATATAGATTCTGCATTAATTACATAAATGAAATGAAAATATTCTAGACGGTGTTCAACTTTTGAGCTGAGACACTCAGAGGAGTGAAACAGGGAACCCTTTCCACATGATTTCCGTTACTAACACACACACTTTAAAAATAGGAACTGAGTACTAGCCGTTAAATGTCAGCTTGCTTAATTATAGATCAACTGAAATGGTCAACTTTTCTCACAGCTTTGTATATCTAAAATCTATGGTCAGACATGTCTCAGAGAGCACAGATGACAGCAAATTAGTAATGCTAATGTCAGCGGCCGTGGCACTGAATGAGCAATCGTTATTATAGTTCAAAAGGGCAAACAGTGGAAGTTATCGTATTATGCGAGATACAAAAAAACTGCAAAGCTGCAAAGTCTTGTTTGTCATCCGCCACTGTGACAGCAAGTGGAATTTAGAAGCTGAAATAATGAGTGGATTATACATGCTCTTTCAATCAGCAAGAGAGGAACAACATGGATGTTATTATACCAACTTTCTTGGCAAGGAGGTTGAATTGTATGCATCACGGTCAGGTACAGGAGAGAAGGCTACTAACGTTACATTAGGTAATACACAAAGTTTTATTTTCACAACTTGTAAATTAACTTGTTAATAGCAATTAGCTGTGGGATCTGTGCCGATCGGGTTCAATTGGGTCTGTGTGTCCCGGCTGGGTCTGGGTCCAGATTTCAAATAATAGAAGGGTCCGAGTCGGTTCCGGGTAGTACATTTATGGCATTTCTCGGTTCTGCATGGGTCTGGGTCCTAACTTTCAAATAATAGACGGGTCTGGGTTGGTTCCGGATAGCACATTTCCGGGTCTCTTCTGGTTCGGGCACACATTTTTGGACCCGTGAAGACCTCTAGTCCAGGCAAACGCAGTGGTAGGCAGGCAGCAAAGATTCGTACAGAGGTAATCCAAGGCAGAGTCAAATACGGGAAGAACAACGCAGGAAATAATAATGCTCAGAAATGTAGCCGGGGCAAACAAGACTTCGCAAAGAGTGAACACACACACGGGGCTAAATAGTCTGAGTGATATGGAATAGATGTACAGTAATCAGTCCAGGTATGTGGGCACTTGGGAAATGTAGTCCAATGTTAATACTCAGGCGAGTGAGACCTCCGGTGGCCGATTGAAGAATCTTCACCGGCGTTTGTGACAGTACTGCTCATAGCTTTACTGTTTGCAGATTTTATATATGCTGCTGTTATAGTATTTGTTGTAATTTGTTATTTGTCATTTGATTATTCAGAGCTCATCTTATACTTAATATGTTGTCTTTGGTTGTCACCATTATTGTGATTTGTATGTCAAATAATAAGATCCACCCGAGGTACGTACTTCATGCGCACATATGGACATGCGCTATGATGCATAAATAATTTCAAACTAAAAGTCATATCAGTTTTCTAAAATAAAAGCCATTGTCTTGGCTTTACCTTACAAATTGTGTTGAATATTCACTCTGTACTGGGGTCCGTGTGGACATATTGGAGCCCAGGGTGGCCGCCTATATCACCTGTAGGACAGGCCAGTACTTGCGCAGCAATGGGCTGGTCCAAACTACCCATCGGCCCAACGGGAAAACGCCCAGTGCTCCCGATGGCCAGTCTGCCCCTGGTATGGTGACTAGATCACCAACTTAGTTTGGACTGCCACCTGCACTGCAGCAACACATCATTTGTGTGAAACCTGTGCCTTGTCCTACCCACGTCCAGCTTCAGTAAATATTATATCACCCTCTTGTGGTCTCCCAAAGCTATTACGCCAGACTACATTAAACGGAAGGAAACAAATTAGATTTCTAATTTAAATGTTGGCTACATTTAATATACTGATGCCTCAAAAATGTATCAAGAAAATAACATGCCGATCAATAATTGATATGTGTATATTTTATGACATTCCTGGCAAATATACAGTATACAGAATCTAAACTGAATTTAAAGCTGAAGTGTGAAATATCTGTGGAAAAAAATGTTTTCAAACAGCTTTCTGAAAACTCCCCCCTTTCAGCTGTTGATCCCCACTCCATATTCCCACTCCAACTCATGCAATTGGTCAAGTCCATGTTGTTTTGTTGGGCTGGACGGGACACTTAAAACAAACAGAGCAATTTTTAATAATGCTACAGAGACACAGGGGTGATTTTACTAAACAGTTGTGCCACTTTTGCGTGTGTTATTTCAGCGTAAAAACCTGCATCATGTTCAGTAACCACTGCAATCTAGTTTATGCAGGTGCAATCAGCACTGAAATTGGACTGTGTCTTAAGTATTTAAATGAAGTCATTGTCATTCCTTTCTGCACAAACATGCCTCCCCTCTATGTAAATTAGGCTCATTATAGATTGCGCTTCGTTCACAAAAATTGCCCGGTGCAATTTCCAACTGCTGTTACCAGTAGATAAAAGCAGGCTCTTCTATTTTTTTTATTAAAAGAGTAATTCATCAAATGATGATCAAATGATGGAGAAGAGCGTAATAACCCAGCATATAACCAAATATGCTGTGAAGTCAAGCACAGTTTTGGTTAAAGAGATGATTCAGGTCTCCGGATTACAGTAGTGATTACAGAGTGATTCTTTACAGTCCCAGCAGAGTGTGTCAGATCACGGAGGTCTATTGCATCCTCAACTATATAGCGCTAATAATCGGCCTGCAGGATCAGAACTGCACATGCAAATTGCGTTCAGCAGACAGCATGTGCAAATAACTGCCGCTTTTCATTCTTAGTGAATTCTCCTCACAGTGTTTACAGATCTTGAGGAAACCACATGCCTGTAGTTGTCTCTGCATTTTAAGCTGGGATAGGAGAAAGTATTTTAACTCAGAAAAAAAGTTACACACTTCAGGTTTAACTAAAAAAAATAATTTTTGCATGTAAGATGCTGACTCCAGAAAAAGGTGTAGTGAGAGGTCAAACAGCGGAGCATACATTCCCGATACTTGTTGGCCTGCTCTGTCTGGCCATTGTTCTGGGTAAGGAAACCTGACTACAGACTGGCTGAAGAGCCAATCTGTCAACAGAACTTCCTCCATAAATTGGACCATGTGGTGGAATGACCCGCTCCTCCCTCTTGTCATCATTGCCCTGCCTCTAAGGGTCCATCCTTCAGCCAGGCTCATGACGGGAGTGGGCAGGAGAGAGAAGAGGTGCATAATTAGTAAGCCTCGTTTAGGCAAATAAACATAGAGAGCGCTTCTTCTTGGGGAGCTGGCTTCTATCTCCTTGTGTGCACACACTGGCATCCTCGCAGATCCAGGAGCAGAGCAGGGAGGGTCCGGCTGAGTTAGATGTGCTCTGGACCTGGACCCCCGGCATGAGTTAGATGCAACGCCGGGGGATTGGAGCACACATTGCATCCAATGGGCATGGATGCTAGGCCGCCTTCCCCTCACACTCGCCGTGACTCCAGAGAAGACAAGCCGTCAATGAAGCCACCACCCCTCATGCCACAAATCATGGAGGGGAGCGCGTGCGGTCGCCGGAACCGCCCACATCCTGGATCCTCCTCTGGACATTCCCCATTCTACACAATGCCTCCTTTCACCACAAGGACGACAGATTCCCCTTTATTTTGAACACTATTCCCATTAGACACTATTTCCCCCATTTTTTGACATTTTTATATGTATTATTATTTTCATCAAATGCCTCTCCGAGGCTTGACACAACACCTGCTGTGTCTGTCTCTTGCTCACCCTGCCACAACATGAACTGGGGTCCGCTGTCGGAGACCACATCCACCAGAAGACTATGGATCCAGAAGATGTGGTCTTCCACCACAAGTGCCATATCCCTGGCTAAAGGAAGCTTGGGAAGAGGGATGAAGTGAACTGCCTTAGAAAAGCAGTCCACCACTGTGAGGATCACAGCATTGCCACTGGAAGGGGAAAGACCCGTAACAAAGTGCAGGGCAATATTTGACCAGGGGCGAGAGGTGATGGTAAAGGGTTGCAGGAGACAAACAAAAGGAGAATTACTGGATTTATTTTGATCAGACCAAGCAGGCAGCCACGAACTGGCTGAAATCCTCTGCCATGGCCTGCCACCAAAATTGCTGGTGAATTGCAGCCAGCATTCTCCTCACCTCCGAATGACAGACCAGCCTGGACATGTGACCCCACCAAAGGACAGCAGCTTGGACCAACTCAGGGACAAACAACAGACCCTCTGGGCAAGCTCTGGGCACTACGACTGAGACAAGAGCCTTCCTAACCCATCTCTCGATGCTCCAGGCCCCTCCACACAGCCAGTAGGCAAGATGATATTGGGGAGAATACTGTCGGCCGGAACGGGACAGGACGTTCAACTTGACAGTTTTGGACCTCGGATGGTATGACAGGGTAAAGTCAAAGTCCCCAAAGAACAAAGCACATTGAGCCTGTTGGGAGTTTTAGCAGACCTGATATATTCCAGGTTCCCGTGATCAGTAAAGACCAGAAAAAGAACTGCTGCCCCCTCCAACCAGTGGCGGCACTCATCCAGGGCTAATTTAATGGCTAGAAACTCTGTATTGCCGATTTCATAGTCCCGTTCAGCCAGAGACACGTGGTGGGAAAAAAGGAACAAGGTTGTACCCTCTAGTCATTGGGGGATCACAAGAGCTCGGCAGCGAAGGGCTAGATGGTCATCTACCCGAACTGTGAGAGCCAAATTTGTAACATATTAATGAAGCCCTTATTTGTGCCTTGAGTTATGGGTTATTTATAAACACTTAAGTGAACAAAACACAAAAACGACATGCTGTATAACGTTGATAATTTTTCTTGCTTCAGATCAAAATAACATTGTTAGCCACAGAGACTTACTAGGTGTGCTTCATTTTTTTGACCACCAGATGTTAAGTTTATTGAGCCATGTACAGAAGCTTTGGGTTAGTTAACCCAATTTCAATACATTTTTATTGGTGCTTCTGATCACAAAAACGAGCTGACACACTAAACGAGCCCTTTCTGGGAAACCCCTTGGCTGCAACAGCACATGGCACCTGAAAAACAAAAACAAACAGAAACACGAAATCACATGGATAAGACAGGAGGACAAGAGAGAATTTCTAAGATCAGACCTTTACAGTTTTCCAGAAAGTTAAGCTATGAATGACTTACTTACAATTGTCACTGCTTATTAAGCTGTGATATAACAAAGTATTTTATCATCGAAAAAGTTACACACTTTTTACATGCATTAATGTTCTGTCCTTGCTGATGTTTTTAAACAATTTTTTAAATATTATTATTAATTTTAAAGTTACTGGTTTGGAATTGTATTTATATATACACACACAGTATATATATATATATATACATACTGTATATAAAACATTGCATTTTAGGTATACAATACTGTATAAACTGTTGGGCTTTTTATGACAAAGACGGCTATGCTTTATACATAGTGTTGTTACCTAACACTATTTGTCATTTATCAGTATGTTGTAATGCTATTGTAGAGATGAGATGAGAAACGATGGATCTAAATGCAGGCTTTTTAACCCTCTGGGGTCTGAGGGTGTTTTGGGCCCTGGAGAAGTTTTGACATGCCTTGACATTTGTGCTTTTTTCAGTTGCTTATAAACATATTAATGGCTAAAGTCTGATAACACTGTATTCAGCACAAACTGGGCTACAATAATATGTGAGCAACATGTATGTACATGTTTGTATTTTTGAGAAAATAATGTTTATGCGTGGTTTTTGAAAAAACAAAAAATTTGAAGTCACTGAAATAAGGCCATATAACACATACTAAACATTTGTTCACAAGACTTTTGAGAACTGGATCATGTAGCCTAGAGTTTTTGCTACAAAAATTATGTGAAAACCATCCTGATCACTCATTCACACAAAACAATATAGTCATTTAACTTTTGTAAGACACTTTTAGTGTTAGAAAAGCCATATGATTAGGCGTGGATGATCATGAATATTGATGTGATTCACACCTGAGGAGACAAAGACCCCTCCCCTGAGAGAGAATGAATGTGAGGAGACTTAATGATTGAATGTATTGTTTGTAGCTTATTCACAAAATCTACATTTTCTTTACATAAAGACTACTTAAAAACTTCAGACCTACACTACCATTTAAAAGTTTAGATCTGTAAGACTTTTTAATGTTTTTAAAAGAAGTCTCTTCTGCTCACCAAGGCTGCATTTATTTGATCCAAAATACAGCAAAAACAGTAATATTGTGAAATATTTTTACAATTTAAAATATCTTTTCTATTTGAATATATTGTAAAATGCAATTTATTCCTGTGATCAAAGCTGAATTTTCAGCATCATTACTGCAGTCTTCAGTGTCACATGATCCTTCAGAAATCATTCTAATATGCTGATTTTCTAATATGGGCATATTTACAGCACATTTTACACATTTACACCCGAACAGATATTTGCAAGCACAAGCTTCATTGATGATAATGAGGCAGCATAAACACTAGTTAAAATCTAATCTAAACATTCATATTTTTTATATCATATTACATATCATATTTATATCATACAGCATACAATTTAAATACCTGCTTTAGCTGAAACAACATTTAAATGTAACTAAAACTTGCCTACTAGGACATATTTCAAATTTCAATACTCTGAATCCTGGCTGACAAGTCTGGAAATAGTCCAACTAGTAAAATATGTACGTTTATATAAAATAGCATGTCAACTAATTTACGTAAAACTAAAAGACTTACTCATCCGAAATTGTATCCTCGGCTGGATCAAGTCACTCTTCAAAAGTTCCTCGTCAGATTCCCGCTCTTCTTCTGAGGAAAATGTGAACTCTTAGTCACTATCCAGGAGCTTCTTCACCTGCGTAGCGTGCCATCCACCAAACGCGCAGAAAAGTGAATGAACTTGATGTTTTTTAAGGCAGTGTTGGGGGCGTTTACCATTTGCATTGATCGCCTCAGCACATTACCATATGAATAGCGTGCTCTGCTGGTGGGTGTGATCACATTAGCGATAATTAGCTGAGCCAGGAGAAACTGTACATCGCTTCGATTCATACAGATTACATTGCAGGAGAATATTTGTTTTAAATTTGGATTATGTTATTTAAAAGTAGACATTTTAAGCTTTCTTTAGACATATGTTTCATGTTTGTCTGATAAGTATTTGTGGAGTTTCAGTTCATTTTTGTGCACCTTGTTTATTTTCTTTATTTTACAAAAGCACCAAGTTTTGTTGTTATTGTGAGTGTACACAAATAAAAGTAGACCCTTTATAGTCTCTAATGATGTCTTACACTTATCCGTATGCCCAAAAATGACAGAGTATTTTAAGTTCTTTCCGCTGTTATAAGGAAAAAATCCAGCAGGATGCGCCAGCGCGTCCGTCGACCCCAGAGGGTTAATGGAGATGATGAAGATGATACAAACAACGTGGATTAATGCAAAGAACCAAATAGTAACATTCTTAAATAAAGAACAACGATCACAGGAACATACCAGGAAACATAAGAACTGAAAATACGTGAGTGAAACTAGAGGGTATATATACACAGATAGGTGACTGATGACGGAACAGGGAACAGGTGAGGAAGATTGGGAACCAATGGCTGTGATGAGGGCAGTGCAACATGGGAATTGTAGTATGGGGCAAACCAACAACAGAATACAATAACCATGTCAAAATAAGAGTCCTTATGAACAGAAAGGTGACAAACTGTGACAGAACCCCCCCCCAAAGGGCAACTCCTGGCACCCAAAGACAAATGAGGAGGGTAGGATGAAGCAGATGACGAGTAAGGATCCAGGGGTCGATTATGAGACCAAGGAGGAATTGACGGACAATGAGGTGACCACAGGGCAGGGACTGGGTCAGGAGGCCTGGGAGGAAGCCACAGGGCAGCGATTGGGTCAGGAGGTCTGGAAGGTGGCCACAGAGCCGGGACAGGGTCAGGAGACCTGGGAGGCGGCCTAAGAGCAGGGACAGGGTCAGGAGGTCTAGGAGGCGGCCACAGAGCGTGGACAGGGTCAGGAGGCCTGGGAGGCGGCCACAGAGCAGGGACAGGGTCAGGAGGCTTGGGAGGTGATTTGGTCGCAGGAGGTGGAGACTTAGGGGGCGGAGCAGTAGGAGAAGGGTTTTGAGATTTAGGTGGAGACAGTGGCAGAGCCGTAGGAGGTGGAGTTTCAGGAGAAGATGGAGTCTCAGGAGGCGAAGCAGACGGAACCACTGGAGGTGGAGTTTCTGGGGTGTAGGGCGGAGCCGTGGAAGGCTCTGATGGCGGAGCCGTGGAAGACTCGACGAAGGCGGGTGGAGCTGAGGGAGGCTCAAGGGGCGGAGCCATGGAAGGCAGAGCCGTGAGAAGCTTGAGGGGCGGAGCTGTGGGAGGCGGAGCCACAGGAGGCTCCAGGGCCACCAAGGTTGGGGAGAAAGTTGTCTCTGCTGATGGGGGTTCGGAGACCACTGGAACCATAGTAGCCCCCCTGAAAATTCCTCTAGGGCTAGGGCTGGAGCTGGCTCTGGGATGGATGAGGCTTGCAACACTGGCTCATTGGCCATGGCAGGTATGGCCGTTGGCTCGTGGGCCATGGCAGGCCTGGAGCAAGGGGCCATGGCAGGCGTGGAGCAAGGGGCCATGGGAGGCCGGGAGGAAGGGGCCGTGGGGCATTCTCTGTGGGGGGTGAATTAACACCCTCTTCCTCTTTCCCTGTGGTAAAAGGTGAGCCACTTAGATTAAGAGCCAATTCCACGAACTCGTATAATGTCCAGTGAGGGTCCACCAGAGGCAGCTGTGCCTTCAATGCTCCATTCAGACCAGCTCTGAAAAAGGATATCAGAGCACGGTCATCATAATGAACCACATTAGCCAGCTCAAAGAACTCACAGACATGATCTTCCAATGGACGATCCCCTTGTGTGAGGAGGAGAATTCGGACAGCCGCTAGATCCATTTGTGAGGTCAGTTCTTCTGTAACGCTATTGTAGAGATGAGATGCGAGACGATGGATCTAAATGCAGGGTTTTTAATGGAGATGATGAAGATGATACAAACAATGTGGAGTAATGCAAAGAACCAAATAAACTCCTCTCACTTTCAACTGCTTTTATTTTCAGCAAACTTAATGTGTAAATATTTGTATGAACACAAAAAGATTCAACAACTAAGACATAAACTGAACAAGTTTCAATGTGACTAACAGAAATGGAATAATGTGTCCCTGAACAAAGGGGGGGTCAAAATCAAAAGTAACAGTCAGTATATGGTGTAGCCACCAGCTGCATTAAGTACTGCAGTGCATCTCCTCCTTGTGGACTGCACCAGATTTACCAGTTCTTGCTATGAGATGTTACCCCACTCTTCCACCAAGGCACTTGCAAGTTCCCAGACATTTCTGGGGGGAATGGCCCTAGCCCTCACCCGCCGATCCAACAGGTCCCAGATGTGCTCAATGGGATTGAGATCCGGGCTCTTCGCTGGCTATGGCAGAACACTGACATTCCTGTCTTGCAGGAAATCACGCACAGAACGAGCTGAATGGCTTGTGGCATTGTCATGTTGGAGGGTCATGTCAGGATGAGCCTGCAGTAAGGGTATCACATGAGGGAGGAGGATGTCTTCCCTGTAATGCACAGCATTGAGATTGCCTGCAATGACAACAAGCTCAGTCCGATGATGCTGTGACACAACCACCCCAGACCATGAAGGACCCTCCACCTCCAAATCGATCCCGCTCCAGAGTACAGGGCTCGGTGTAACGCTCATTACTTTGACGATAAACGCGAGTCCGACCATCACCCCTGGTGAGACAAAACTGCAACTCATCAGTGAAGAGCACTTTTTGCCAGTCCTGTCTGGTCCAGCAAAGGTGAGTTTGTGCCCATAGGCGACATTGTTGCCGGTGATGTCTGGAAAGGACCTGCCTTACAACAGGCCTTCAAGCCCTCAGTCCAGCCTCTCTCAGCCTATTGCGGACAGTCTGAGCACTGATGGTGGGATTGTGCATTCCTGGTGTAACTCAGGCAGTTGTTGTTGCTATCCTGTACCTGTCCTGCAGGTGTGATATTCGGATGTACCGATCTTTTGCAGGTGTTGTTACACATAGTCTACCACTGCGAGGTCGATCAGCTGTCCTTCCTGTCTCCCTGTAGCGCTGTCTTAGGTGTCTCATAGTATGGACATTGCAATTTATTGCCCTGGTCACATCTGCAGTCCTCATGCCTCCATGCAGCATGCCTTAGGCACGTTCACGCAGATGAGCAGGGACCCTGGGCATCTTTCTTTTGGTGTCAGTTTTTTTTACCTTAATTGCCTACCGTCCGTAAGCTGTTAGTGTCTTAACGACCGTTCCACAGGTGCATGTTCAATAATTGTTTATGGTTCATTGAACAAGCATGGAAAACTTGTAAACCCTTTATAATAAAGATCTGTAAAGTTATTTGGATTTTTACAAAATTATCTTTTAAAATACAGTGTCCTGAAAAAGGAACGTTTCTTTTTTTGCTGAGTTTAGTAACATTCTTAAATAAAGAACAACGATCACAGGAACATACATGGAAACATAAGAACTGACAATACGTGAGTAAAACTAGAGGGTATATATACAAACAGATGATTGATGACGGAGCAGAGAACAGGTGAGGAAGATGGGGAACAGATGGCTGTGATGATGGCAGTGCAACATGGGAATTGTAGTATGGGGCAAACTGACAACAGAAGACAATAACCATGTCAAAATAAGCACTTTGAACAGGAAGGTGACAAACTATGACATATGTATACCTTTATCGAATTTAAAAAACATTTAACATCCTCTTCCAACTGTAGGTTACATGTTTTTTTGGGCTCATGTACAAATAGAAACATAAAAATATGACATAAAAATATATATTTATATGTTATTAAAATTATTAGCAGTATATGTACATTTATATTCAGTATATTATAAGTTAGGTCATATAATATAATAAAAATTATAATATAATATAATAATAATCATAGTCATTGAATCCAAGCTCGGGAAAAAAATGCCTCATTCTCTACTTCCTCCACATTGTGATGTCACACTGTGGTATACATTTGCATCTGTTAAATTTATTTAATTCCTTATAACGTTATAACCTTAATAATTATATTTTGAAAGAAAAAGAAAAAAAACGTTATTACCTCATGTGCTCACAATTTTATTATTTTGATTAAGAATTTTAGTTTGTTACTTGAAAAAGCATCTTGCTGTCTCAAAAGTATTTGCAGAAGTTGACAAATTTTGCCCTTTAACTATTGCCCCTATATCTTCACTTTTTTACAGCTCCCTCCAGGTGGCCTTTTACCCCTCGTGTACCCACAAAACCTATGAAAAGAACGATGCTTAATTATAAGCATCTCCACAAAATAATTTCATATTAATGTTTTTTATTATTGTAATTTTGTGTGTTTTTCAGTGCTGCTGTCAGTGTCTTTTCCTTTTCTGTAACATAAAAGCTTTAGTAACTGTGTTTGGAGGCTAAACTCACAGCTTCTCCTTTAAAGTCAGTACAGCAAATTAGATGTGTTATTCACACAATTCTGTATGACAATTTATATGTACTGAATGAGTGAATGCATGGCAAAGAACATGGAAATCAGAACAGATTATCCGTAATCAAACCCAAAGAAATCCAACAAACACATCTGAATCAGATCTTGAGAGAAACAAAAAAAGACAGACAATACTGTCACTGTGAAATGAATGTGGGCAGTCAAGAGCTCTCAGTATGTAACAGCAACTTCATGTTTTATAGTTTAATTCACAAAAGACCAACATCGTATCCAAATGCCTTGTCAAAACATCATTAGCTCGTGATTACAATGGAGGATGGATAGAAAATCCAATACAAACTCAACACTGTAATATTTTTAGTGAAATGGTTTGGAGTTGACCAGAACTTTGTTCAAAAGTTGTCCCTGAATCATGTAGCTCAATTGGTAGAGCATGACACCATCAACGCCAATGTCATGGGTTTCACAGGGAACACCGACTCAATTTGGTCCATGCGTGCTCAAAACACCACATAGAGTGCACATTTATTGTGAAGCACACAATGCATGCAGACTATTTTTTATGTAATGTATATAAAAAAACAACATTTTGCATTCTAATAAATACACTGGGTCAGTGATGTGCACAGAAGGTGGGGCAGCAGGGCCATTCACAAATCTAAAGGGGCCCTTCTGTTCGTGCAGAACAAGGGGAGAAATGTAAATAATTAAATTAAAATAGTTAAAATAAACAAATAATAATCTCACAATAACAATAATAATGTGTAATTATGAGATTTCATTGTAAATCACAGGCCTATTAAAGAAAATTAAGCGGAGGTGCCTTTAACAGCACGTTACAGTAGATCGGGGGCGGATTCCAATCGCAAGTGATGCCCTACTCACTTAGAGGTGCAGAGCCTTTAAAGTGGATACTTTGAAGGGAACACAACATTACTGTATGAATGTACCCTTCGTCTTATGAAAGGACCCTTCGAGGAAAGATACATTTTCTCACTTTTTTTTTTGAGTGGCATCCCCTCCCCGCAGCAGTGCCCTTCAAGGTAGCAAAAATTTTGTTTTGAATTCGCCCCGAACATCGAAGTGGCGTGGCCTCAGACGAGTAACAGGTCAGATAAAAAGCCCACTCTATGTATTGTGTTGTTCGTCAAAAGTTTAATACTCAATTGCAATCACTTTTTTGGCATCGCACACTCACAGTGTAGACAGCTTTATTAATTATAATGGGAGCAGTCACATTCAGTGAAATTCAGAAATTCAATACGTCCTCAATTCAGTTGAGAAATTCAATACGTCTTTATAGAATTGTGTTATAAACTAAAGGAGCTGTCTGATCCAGCCAAAGCCAGTTCGGTTTTTGTTTAAACTAATTAGCCATTGGACTAATCACTTTCAGAAAAATACCATAGTATTACCATTTTTTGGACATGTAGGTTACCATAAAAAACATTCAAAACCATGGTATACTATCCTGAGCCCATATTGTACCATGGTTCCGCCATATTATTACTGTAAGGTCCTAAATATTAATGACAGAATACACTAAAATAATATTTCATTAATGTGAAAAAAAAAAATGAAGAGAAAGTAGGCTACAATAAGATGTATAAAGTTGTACAGTATAAAGAGGATGATGAGTAGAAGCAGCAGAGATGAAATGATAAAGTGAGGGAGCAGAGATACGAAAAGTGATGAGACAAGAAAAAGATTAATGGTCTATATCAAAAAGACACTGTGCCGTTACCAGGGTAATACCATGGTACTGAATGATTATATTTATATTTCATGATATTGTCATGGTACTCTAAGGTACTTAAAAAATAAAAAAATAAATACTATAAGACATCAAAAAAATGGGATTATCATAGACCATGTCTGGAAAAAAAAATAAAAAACACAAAAGTGTAATACCATGGTGCTATTGTGAGAAATAAAACAGAATAGGCTATTATTTGTGATAAAGGAAATAATGGAAAAATTATGTACACATAATACAAGAAAAATGCTTAAATACTCAATTAGTTAGGTATATATAAGCACTACTCATTGAAAAAAAAAAACATCAGTGCCTTATTTATCCTTCCGCACCTGTCCCTGCTGAGGTCTGTGCACGCCACTTCACTGGGCCATATAACCAAAGTCTTAACTGGTTGTGTGATACAATCATCCCAAAACAGAAAAGCTCTCATGTCAAAATAAAAGCTTGATAGGAGAATTATTACTCTATATTACAATGTGGTATTTACTGTATTACCACTACTACTACTACAACTACTACTCAGGGCCAGATCTAGGCATGGGCAGGGGTGGGCGGAGCGCATGGGTACGCTGCACTCCACACTCACGACTCGCCTTCAGTAGCAGAGAAGCAGATTCTGACAGACACGACACGAGCGATAACATAAACAAGCAGAAGTATTCGGACTGAGTTGTGACACCATGCGAGAAGCAGACGTTTGAGTGGCTAGCTCTGCGCTCTTTGCTGGTTTTTAATTATTTTCATGTTATAACCGGTGAGATTTGATACACCCAGTTACATATTTGCTCTTTGAGGTAAATATGGCAAAGAAGTCAAAATCCTCAGACTCTGGAGACATTAAAAGACACTTACATGTTCAAGCTGAGGCCTCTGATGGGACTGCGAGCCGGGGACTCGATTTGGACGGCACGTCGGTGATGCTGATGAAGGTTGTTGCTGACTTGGAGGATCTCGCTGTAATACGTTGATCGATTATGGTGATGGAAACAAAATTCTCTGAGTTGGTCACGAGAGTGACATATGTTGAGATACGAATCGATTGTCTGGAATCATCGGAAAGGGAATTATCCGCTAATCCACCCGTGTCCAAAACAGGCTTGGAATTTATTTTGGAAAAACTGGAAGATCTCGAAAATAGGAATCGACAGAACAATATTCGAATTGTTGGAATTCCTGAACATGAAGAGGGCAGAGATATGGTGAAATTCCTAGATGAGCTCTTCCTGAGTCTGCTCGACATAACAGGCCATAAGCTGGAAATCGAGTGAGCTCACAGAGTCTCGGCTCACAGATCTGCTGAGGGAGACAGGCCCAGATCAATTCTAGCCAAATTTCTGAGATCATCCAATAAAGATCTGGTGTTGCGCCAGGCAAGGAGCAAAGGAAAGCTTTCATGGAATAATCACAATATTTTCCTGTTCCCGTATTTTGCGAATTCGACAAGAGAGAAACGCGATCGGTTCAAGGAATGTAAGAAACTCTGGAAGATCGCTTTTACACTGATGTTTCTGGCCAAACTGAGAACAGACACCAAGAACGGCAGCAAAGTATTTTTATGCCCCAAAAAGGCACTGACCTTCATACAAACTATGGGTGAGTAAACCATTGGGCGTTTCTTATGTGAGTGGACTGACCCGCTCTTCAGTGACTCGACTATATAAGGAAGCTGGGTGCTATTTTTTGTTTCTTTCTGCGTTGGCTCCGCCTAGCGGCTGGAGTTTGTTTTGTGGCATGACACTCCAAGAAACTTTTGCATTGACGGAAGATCGCTTTTACACTGAAGTTCCCGGCCAGATTGAGAATGGACACTATGGATGACCGCAAAATATCTACATGCTCACATAAAGGAGGTCTTTTATAAAGTTGATGGACTGAGTAAGTCATGATGTATTTTTTTTATGCGGACTCCGAGTGAATTTGACACTTGATCATCCGAGGAATGCCTATTTTGTTTCTTTATGTGCTGGCTCCGCCTAGCGGCTGGAGTTTGTTTTGTTGAATAATACTCCTTCAGGTCAGCTGTGGATGAATCTGTTTTGTGGAGTATTTTTAAGGGACATTGGAATGATTACGTCATCTGCTACACTTATAACAGCTGGCTCACTGAACAATTGTTTGTCTGTCCGAGGAAACTGAATGGCTTTATATCAGCTAGAGTTTGTTTTGTGGAGGAACACACCTTCAAGACAGTTCTGTGAATGAATCTACATGTTCTTTGTGTTTATTCTGCCTGTTGGCTTGGGTCTGTTTTACAAAATATTTTCTGTTATGTAATTTTGCCTCACAAAACCTGTGCAGAAGCACCGTACTTGAGCAATCCGATGGCAAAGTTGTCGCGGGGGTTCTCGCATGTGTACATTGACCTTTTGAGTTTAGAGGGATTGACGCTGGTTGGCGCTGTCGTGCGCGGGGTTAATGTGCACGTTTCCCTTTTTTCTGTTTGTTTTGTTCGGGGGGAAGTTCGGGGTTTGATTGTTGCATTAATGGGAAATGTGGTCTGTATAATCTTGCTTTTGACACACTGTAAGGGGGTTCAGTGGAAAGGAGGAGGCGAGAACCGGCTTGACAACTTAAATAATAGTTTAATAATAAACTTAACCAAAAACACACAACCAAAAACACACAGTACAGCTGCCTGTAATTCTCTCTCTCCCAAACTGTCATCCCCGGCCGCCTTTATCCCTCGCATGCCCCATCAGGCTGATTGGGGACCGGGCGTGTGTCATTCCAGCCCGGCCCCGCCCTCCTTGGCTCTACACTCCTCCCGGTGTTGCCTCAGGCCGGGGAGCCCCCGGCATGATGTACATCCCCCCTTCCTCTCCGGGGGGGCGTGCCTTGCGCCCCGACTGCCGGCGGTCATCCCTGCCTTCCTCGACCTGGGAGGAGACAGGAGGGGAAAAACAACAACAAAACAAAATAGGCGAGGGAAAGGCCAAAACGGAGCAACAGAGAGAGAGAGAGGAGAGAGAGAAAAAGAAACTCATCGGTTCTCTGATGTGCCGTCACATGGTCCTCGATCACTCCTCCACCCTCTCAGGCGGACGGCAGCCACTCCTCCCTGGGCGGACCGGAGTCAGACCTCCGACCCCCAGCGGACAGAACACCCCTCCGCTTCCCGGCGTCCCGTGGGGACACTCCTCCGCTCAGCGGCCCTACCACTCCAGTCGGTCGGGGAGTCACTTCCCTCCTCCCCCCACGGACGGTGGTCTTCTCTCGACCCCTCCGCATTTCCAGGGGACGGCAGGGCACTCCTCGGCCCCGGCAGCGGCTCCCTCACTCCAGGCGGTCGGGGAGTCCCGTCCCCACTCGCCTCGCTGACGGCGGCCGTTCTCCGCATCCGGGTGGTCGAGCTACTCCGTCCCCCGTCGGATGGCAGCGGCGCTCCCCTGGGTAGACGGCAGTGTCGAGGACTCTGCGACGGGAATCCTTCCTCCTTCCCGGGTTTCGGCACCAGTGTAAGGAGGTTAAGTGAAAAGGAGGAGGCGAGAACCGGCTTGACAACTTAATAGTTTAATAATAAACTTAACCAAAAACACACAACCAAAAACACACAGTACAGCTGCCTGTAATTCTCTCTCTCCCAAACTGTTGTCCCCGGCCACCTTTATCCCTCGCGCGCCCCATCAGGCTGATTGGGGACCGGGAGTGCGTCATTCCAGCCCGGCCCCGCCCTCCTCGGCTCTACACACACAATTTTTTTTTATTATATCAATATGTAAATTGTTAATATGAGTGGATTATATCTCTCAACATGGAATGGGGTGGGCATGTTTTCTTTAGTGCTGGCTCAAGTAAGAGTAGGGAAGTCATTATACTGATAAATAAACATTTACAATTCAAATTTCTCAAACAGATTAAAGATAAAACAGGAAGAGTCATTATTGTTTTAGCAGACATTCAGAGACAAAGGTTGATTTTGGCTAATATTTATGCACCTAACGCTGATGATAAGGGCTTTTTTATAGATCTTGAAGGGATGTTGCAAACCGCTGGCACCCCTCATGATATAATATTGGGAGGAGACTTTAATTTATTGATGGATTCAATCCTTGATCATAGTGAAGCAAAAGTGTGTAAGCCCCCTAGAGCAAGAGTGACAC
The DNA here is from genome assembly GCF_019703515.2 of Myxocyprinus asiaticus. NCBI lineage: Eukaryota > Metazoa > Chordata > Actinopteri > Cypriniformes > Catostomidae > Myxocyprinus > Myxocyprinus asiaticus. The sequence goes on from NC_059376.1 coordinate 3,812,890, forward strand.
TTCACAAGATGTGTACAAATCTTGGTATTGCAGATATCTGGCGAATTTTGAACCCATCTGGTAGGGACTATAAATTTTTTTCATCAGTTCATAAGATTTATTCTAGAAGAGATTTTTTTATAAATCTAAATCCCTAATTTCATCTGTTGTTGATTGCTCAACTGGAAACATCTTAGTCTCAGATCACGCCCTGGTGAGTTTAGAGATGTTGCCACATACAGAGAAAAAGAAACCATATAGTTGGCGCTTTAATGTATCCCTTTTGCAAAATCCTGATTTCCAACAAATGTTAAAAACTGAAATCAATGTTTATATGGATACCAGCTTCTGGCAAGATATATAAAACAGAGAGAGTCTTTTTCTACCACTCCCTCAGTGAAATATGCTGGTGGTGAAATATTTACCTCAGCCATTGATATTAATAATGCTTTTAAAGAATTCTATCTTGATCTTTATATTTCCACATCTTCGTCTACTGATGAAGATATTAGAAAATTTGTGGAACCATTAGAACTCCCTAAATTGATGACTGAGCAAAAAAAAATTCTCTTGATTCTGAAATAACCTTGGAGGAGCTTGACAAGGTAATTAAGGCCTTGCCTTCAGGCAAAGCTCCGGGGCCAGATGGTTTTGCCGCTGAATTTTTTAGATCTTATGCTGCAGAACTGGCTCCACTTGTATTAGAAGTTTATTCAGAATCATTAAACCATGACGCAAGCCCGGATCAGTCTGATTCTTAAAAAGGACAAAGATCCAAGTGAGTGTAAGAGTTACCGTCCAATTTCCCTGATCCAGCTAGATGTAAAAATATTGTCAAAAATGTTGGCTAATCGATTAAGTTAAGTTATGACATCTCTTATACATATAAATCAGGTGGGGTTTATTAGGGGCCGCAGCTCTTCTGACAACATTAGGCATTTCATCAATATCATGTGGTCAGTGGCGAATGATCAGACTCCGGTCGCTGCCATCTCACTTGATGACGAAAAGGCGTTTGATATGGTAGAATGGGATTATCTATTTAAGATTTTGGAAATATACAGGTTTGGGAGTCAAATCAAAATCAAATCACTTTTATTGTCACACAACCATATACACAAGTGCAATAGTGTGTGAAATTCTTGGGTGCAGTTCCGAGCAACATAGCAGTCATGACAGAGATGAGACATATACCAATTTACAATAAACATCAGATTTACACAACACAATTTAAAATCTAATATACACATAATTACACACAACTCAATATACAAATAATAGCAAACAATGTACAGTATACAATACACACAATATAGATTACACATTATACAATAAATGTACATAAATAAAATGTACAGTAGGTTGTATTGTACTGTATTGACATTCAGGCTGTCGGTTGATTAGTCAGTTGCCAGTGTGTTGTTAAGAGAGAATAAAATGTATGACAGTCCAGTGTGAGATAATAAGATTATAAGATTAATAAAGTGCAGTGCTGATGTATATTGATCATGAGAGATCAAGAGTTCAAAAGTCTGATTGCTTGGGGGAAGAAGCTAACATGAAGTCGGCTGGTGCGGGTCCTGATGCTGCAATACCGCCTGCCTGATGGTAGCAGTGAGAGCAGCCCATGGCTCGGGTGGCTGGAGTCTCTGATGATCCTCCGAGCTTTTTTTCACACACTGCCTGGTATATATGTCCTGGAGGGAGGGAAGCTCATGTCCCATGATGTGTCTGGCAGTTCGCACCACCCTTTGCAGGGCTTTGCGGTTGAGGGCGGTGTTACTGCCGTACCAGGTGGAGATGCAGCCAGTCAGGATGCTCTCTACATTGCTGGTGTAGAACCGTGTGAGGATGTGGCGGTTCATTCCAAACTTCCTCAGCTGTCTCAGGAAGAAGAGGCGGTGATGAGCCTTCTTCACAACGGCCTCAGTGTGGACAGACCATGTGAGTTCCTCAGTGATGTGGACACCGAGGAACTTTAAGCTGCTGACTCTCTCCACTTGTGCTCCATTGATGGTGATGGGGCTGTGTTCTCTTTCTCTTCTCCTGAAGTACACCACAAGCTCCTTTGTCTTGCTGACATTGAAGGAGAGGTTGTGCTCCTGACACCAGCGTGTCAGAGTGTGCACCTCCTCTCTGTAGGCTGTTTCGTCATTGTCAGTGATCAGACCTACCACCGTCATATTATCAGCAAACTTAATGATGGCATTGGAGCTGTGTGTTGCCACACAGTCATGTGTGTACAGGGAATACAGGAGTGGGCTAAGGACACAGCCCTGTGGGGCTCCAGTGTTGAGGGTCAGTGATGAGGAGATGTTATTGCCCATTCTAACCACCTGGCGTCTGCTTGACAGGAAGTCCAGGATCCAGCTGCACAGCGAGCTGTTTAAGCCCAGAGCCCAGAGTTTCACATCAAGCTTGTAGGGCACTATGGTGTTGAATGCTGAGCTGTAGTCTACAAAAAGCATTCTCACATAAGTGTTCTTTTTTTCCAGGTGGGAGAGAGCAGTGTGTAGTGTAGATGCAATGGCATCATCAGTGGAGCGGTTGCTGCGGTAAGCAAACTGCAATGGGTCCAGTGAGGGAGGCAGCACAGAGCAGATGTAATCTCTGATTAGTCTCTCAAAGCATTTGCTGATGATGGGGGTCAGAGCAACAGGACGCCAGTCATTTAAGCAAGTGATTTTGGATTGCTTTGGTACAGGCACAATGGTGGATGTTTTAAAGCATATGGGGACTACAGACAAAGTAAAAACACCAGCCAGTTAGTTCGCGCACACTCTGATGACACGGCCCGGAATGCTGTCTGGACCCGCGGCTTTACGGATATTCACCCGTCGGAAGGATCGGGTTACATCCGCTACAGAGACGGAGAGTGAACTAACCTCTGTAGCCTCGGCCGCGAGAGCTCTCTCCGCGAGGGCGGTGTTATTTCCCTCGAAACGAGCATAAAAAGTATTTAGCTCATCCAGGAGAGAGTTTTTCGGAGGGCATAACTGGCTTGTTTATGCTCCTCCACGTTCCCGGAATTAAAGTGCCGTGTGAACATCCCTATTAATCCAAGGTTTCTGGTTCGGGTAGATCCGTATTGTTTTGGTCGGAACAACATCCTCAACGCACTTTCTGATGAAACATGTGACACTATCAGCGTAATGCTCGATGTCGTCATAAGAGGCGGACCGGAACATCTCCCAGTCCGCGTGATCAAAACAGTCTTGTAGCGTAGAATCTGTTTGGTCCGACCAGCACTGGATCATTCTGAGGGCGGGTGCTTCCTGTTTCGGTTTTCTGCCTGTAGGAGCAGAATGGAAGAGTGGTTTGATTTGCCAAATGCTGGGCAGGGGAGGAATTTGTAAGGGAGAGTAGCAATGGTCCAAAACCCGGTCCCCTCGTGTGTTGAAACTGATATGTTAGTGGTATTTTGGTGCGATTGATTTGAGATTGGCTTTGTTAAAGTCCCCGGTCACCTCAGGGTGCACAGTTTACATTTATTGGTTGGATTAAGTTACTTTATAGACACCCTGTTGCAACGATACAATCAAATGGATTAATTTCAGATTATTTTATTTTGAATAGGGGCACTCGGCAGGGTTGCCCTCTTTCCGTTTTGGGATTCCCAGATCTCAGTTCTATTAGTATTTACAGTTGCGCCACCTGCTTTGTACTGTTTTTGGGAATGGTTTAAACCCCCCTAAAGCGGCAAACACTCTGGGAGTGGTGATTACTGCTTTTGGAAAAGGTCATGAGGCATCGGTGTATTACTCCCTGTTAATTCAGAGTCTGGGGGACAGAACTTCAGCTTCTCTTAAGAGATTATGGGAGAAAGATCTAAACTTGGCATTGGAGGAGGGAGTATGGGCTAGGATTCTAAAAAAATTCAAATCTGCATCTAGAGATGCAAGGGTTTGCCTTATGCAATTTAAGATTTTACATAGAGTCTATTGGACCCCCTCTAGATTGCATAGGCTTGGTCTTAAAGACACACCCACCTGCTGGCAACGTCAATCAGAAGACGGAGACACAACCCATGTCTTTTGGGGATGTGTTAAGATTCAAGAGTTCTGATTGAGGATTCAGAGTTTTATGTGCAAGGTTTTGGCCTGTCAGATTTTATTCTGCCCCAGACTCTGTATTTTAGGAGATGGGGCAGTCATTAATTTGGAAAATAAACACGTGAAAAACTGGGTCCTAACTAGTATTATGACTGCCAGACAAAATATTTGAAGGAGTTGGAAGTCAGCTGGAGCGCCTCCATTTCAGGAATGGTGTTCAGAGGTGGCCAGAGTGGCAGCTCTTGAGGAGGGGATATCCAGAAGACTGGGGAGTCTTGACCTGTTTGGGGAGAAATAGGGCAAATATCAGGGCTCTCGGGGAGGGACAGTGAAGAGAGGTGTAGAGGATATGTGTGATTAGTTTATTATTTATTTAAATTTTTATTTATTTATTTTTATACTTTTTTTGTTTTGTTTGTTGTGTGTCTGTAATTATGTGACCACCAGGGTGTTGATGGGGGTCGGGTGGGGTAGTTTGGGTTAAATATTGATTCTGTGTATATATATGTTTTGCTGTTTCTTACTAATAGATGAACCAATAAAAATGTTAATCGCAATAAGCAGAAGTATTTGAGTACAATGCATAGATTTTTGGTGCCTATAAGGAAGTCTGTTAGTGGCTCCGGCAGCAGTGACCGAGAAGTGGCCACTGTTGTTTCACAAACTCCATCTTCCCCAGCTCCCGCTTCAGAAATAAATCCGTCTCCCTCCACCTCAGCCCCCCAAAATCACGATGCCGGTACCGTACCGTCCCAGCCAATATTAAATAGCAACCCCAAACGTGCATTTGGGTCCATATCATGGTCATTTAATGCTGGATGGAACCGTTCACATCCATGGCTTGAATACAGCGTTTTGCGGGATGCATGCTTCTGTTTCCCCTGTCATAAGTTCTGTGTCGCTAATGAGAGAGATGTCGTTTTTACCTCGCGTGGTTATACCAATTGGAAAGCAGCATTGGAACATGACAGGGGTATGCAGAAACATGCATCCAGCCACTGTCACGTGCAGTCTATGGCAGCCTGATCCAAATTAAAATGTTGGGAGGCGTCTGGCAAAACTATAGACTTACATGCTAGTGGGCAAAACACAGTTGGAAAAAAACAGATATTATGTGAAAAGCATTGGAGGTGTGGTTAAATTTCTCTGTGTAAACGAGCAAGGGCTGCGTGGAACCACAGAAATGTCAAACAATGATACATCTGCAGGCCTCTTCCTTAACTTGTTTGATTACACCTTAGAAAAGGATCCATTTCTGGCTGATATAGTAAAGGGTATACCAAAACATGCAAAGTATACTTCTAAGGACATTCAGAACGAAATCATTGAAACACTGGCTGATATGGTGCTTTTTGAGATTAAGTGCAGATAAACAGATGCTGACTCAGCAGGGTTTTTCCTTAAAAGTGATGGGACACGAGACAAGTGTAATGTGGAAAACTTGTCTGTAATGATTAGGTTTGTGTGCAGTTCCTTGCCAGAGGAGCATTTGATTGGGTTGCTTGACTTGCATCAACTAGACGCTGAATACCTTTCCACTCAAATATTGAGCCACCTCTCAGCTGCGAGAATGAAGACATTCTTCTCAGCATCCTCTCAAACATTGCAGAGGATGATTTTGCCACCACTGATCTAAGCACTGAGGCAGCAGGCCTTTTAATCCAAATCAAAAGGCACAATTTTTTTGAAACGGAAATTTCTAGTCCGGTTACTTGGTGCCCTGAAACCAGCTAATGCTATTCTCCAATCTCAGACAGTGGACATGTGTAAAGCTGGTGAGGTTGTCAGTGCATCCTTGGAGTTCTTAAAGGCAATTCGCAGAGATGAGTTTCAGACATGTGGTGATTCCCTTCCAAGAGAAGAAGATCACTGAATACACAACTTGATGACAGTGTTGTGTATTCCACAGTGGGCCACACTGACTGTGATAATTCTACAATACTCCACAGTCCATTCTCGACAGGGCCATTGTTGAATTGGAAAATAGATTTTTCACAAAAAATGTTGACTTGATGAAAGCCGTATCTTGTCTTGTGCCAACATCTAGTGCATTTCTAGATGCCACATTATTGAGCCCTCTACATATGCTTGCAGGCACTGCAGATAGTGTGAGTCTGGCAAATGAAATTCTTGTTGCCAAACCTATGCTTACGAAACAATTATCTGGTGAAACAGACCTGTCAACTTTGTGCAAACACTTGCAAAGCTACAAAGATGCATTTCCAGAGCTACATAAATTGTATGTAACTGCCCTTGTCTTTGGAGTGTCCTCAGCATCATGTGAGAGTTCCTTTTCAACTCTGTCACGGGTTCTGACCCCTTTTCGTCGCTGTATGTTACACCAAAGAAAGAGTCATTTAGTGATATTGGCCCATGAGAAGTCCATCACTAGTACCTTAGATATGGATGAATTTGTTAGGACTTTTGCTAGAAAAAACAGGAGACTGATGCTGTAGATGCGTAGATGATATTGTATCATTGAAGTAGTGTCTCCTCAAAACTATTTTTCTATTTGTTTTCTATAAACTCAATACAATGTAATATAATCCAATCATTGAACAAAACACATACACTTAGAAGTTAGTTGTAGTAATAGTTGGTAGTTACATTTTGTTTTTTCCATGAAATAGCCACCAACATAGCACAAAAAAATAAATACAAAAAATCTATAAAAAAATAAAAAAAAATCTAAAATCTAAAATAAATCTTAAAAAAATCTATCTATCTATCTATCTGTCAGTACGATTACGATCACAGTGAACGTTCAAATCTGCGTTGGCGCTGCCGCTGATCCAGAGAGAGCAGTTGTCATGTGAAACAGTTCACAAATAAACTGTCTTTTCAACCACACAGTATCATTATTTCTGTGTTACAATAATTCAAATTATCACAGAAGTACAGGGATAAAAGTTTATAGTTCGGATATAAACACTGATGTCTACAGTAGTGATCAAAATAGAGTAAATCTCCTTCTGGAAGTAACTTGACGATTCAAATAATGATTGTATCAATTACATTGTTTCACCAATAACTGTTAAACAAGTGACTGTTAAAAAATGTATTTGTCATTGAATTATTCATTCAAGGGATTTGTTCAAAAACACTGATTTATCCAGTAACGAAAAAATCATTCATTCAAACCAATAAAAAAAAAAAAAAATTCAAATTAATGAAATATTTTTAAATAGACTGCAGCAATTAACATTTTGTCAGAAACTCTAGTAAATGACATGTTTTGTTTAGTTGTCTATTCAGAATAATGGGAGAATTGTAATCTGTATTTAAAAAAAGAAATCTAAATTTATCCCCACAATTGCCCACCCAGGATATCTGCCAGCTCTCCCTTCCATAGCTGGCAAGAACCGGGCCTGCTACTACTACTACTAATTATTATTATTATTATTATTATTATTATTATTATATTTAAGCAATATCTCACAAGCAAGAGTGCTGCTGTTCTGCCTTCATCAATGTTTTCATTTATAATGTTATGCACTGTTGTGTAGCACTTTATTGACAAAAATAAGACCAATTTTGTGTTTTGCATTATTCTGTGAGGATCACATAATTTCAATAGTATGTTGAAATGTATCTATTTTTGTTTGATTAAAGTTGTATTCATTTATTTGATTAGACGCCATTTTGATGATGAAATTGATTAAACTTTAAAACATGGAATGGAAAACAGAATTTCGGGGAATAAAACTGAATTTAGAAAAAACGAATAAAATGGATTCCATAGGGTCCTACTTAAAAAAACTTGAAACAATGTTTACTTAATTGAGAAACTCATTTAAGATGAGTATGGCTGCTGTGTTGCGAACTCCGACACAACATGGTAGTGTTTTGTTTGTTTTGTTTACAATTCTTATGTTTTTTGTCTTGGATGTTGTCTGCCTTATTGTCTACGACAGACAAACACTTTTGGACATTGGTTCAGCAATTACACACCGTAAACCGGACTTCAGATTCCTCAATGCTGACCCGCTCTTTACAAACATGCAAGCGGAGCCCTTTGTCTGGGCTGCCCGGCCGCGGAAATGCAGGAGGAAAAGGGGAAACAGAGCCGGCGTTCTCATCAGAGTAAGACGCCGCGCAAATCGACCCCCGCTACCCAGTATTCTACTGGCAAATGTTCAGTCTCTGGATAACAAGCTCTGCGAGCTGAAAGCGTGGATCTCTTTCCAACTAGAGATGAGGGACTGCTGCATTATCTGCCTTACAGAAACCTGGATGTCTGCGGAGATTCCAGACTCAGCCATCGAACCCGCGGGGTTCTCCGTACACCGAGCAGATAGAGCAAAAGACCTCTCAGGTAAAAGCAGAGGTTGTGGTGATGTTTTATGATCAACAAATCCTGGTGTGATCAGAGGAACATACATTCTATCAAGTCTTTCTGCTCTCCTGATCTGAAATTTCTCATGCTTCTGTGTCGACCATTCTGGCTACCGAGGGAATTCACAGCGATCATTATCACTGCTGTGTACATCCCCCCACAAGCCGACACAGACCGGGCACTCAAGGAACTGGACGGGATAATAAGCAAGCAGGAAACCGTGCACCCTGAGGCCACGTTCATTGTGACCGGGGACTTTAATAAAGCCAGTTTCAAATCAGTCGCACCAAAATACCACCAACACATCAGTTTCAATACACGAGGGGACCGGGTTTTGGACCATTGCTACTCTCCCTTCCGGGATGGCTACAAATCCCTCCCCCACCCACCATTTGACAAATGGTACCACTCTTCCATTCTGCTTCTGCCCGCTTACAGGCAGAAACTGAAACCACCCACCCTCAGAACGATCCAGTGCTGGTCGGACCAATCAGACTCTACGCTACAAGACTGTTTTGATCACGCGGACTGGGAGATGTTCCGGTCTGCCTCTGATGACGGCATCGAGCTTTATGCTGATAGCGTAATGTGTTTCATCAGAAAGTGCATAGAGGACGTCGTTCCGACCAGAACAATATGGATCTATCTGAACCAGAAGCCATGGATTAATAGCGATGTTTGCACGGCACTTAATGTGTGGACCTCCGCTTTTAATTCCGGGAACGCAGAGGAGCATAAACAATCAGAACAGCAAAACGTCAGTACAGGAACAAGATTGAAGGACAGTTTAACACCACCAACTCTAGAAGCATGTGGTAGGGAATTAACATCATCACGGACTTTAAAGGGAATAAAAACTCTGCCATGAACACTGCTGCATCTCTCCGGATGAGCTAAACACTTTTTATGCTCGTTTTGAGGGAAATAACACCGACCTCGCGGAGAGAGCTCTCGCGGCTGAAGCTACAGAGGTTAGTTCACTCTCCGTCTCTGTAGCGGATGTAATCCGATCCTTCAGACGGGTGAATATCCGCAAAGCCGCGGGCCGCGTCATCAGAGCGTGCGCGAACCAACTGGCTGGTGTTTTTATGGACATTTTTGTCTGTAGTCCCCACATGCTTTAAAATGTCCACCATTGTGCCTGTTCCAAAGCAATCCAACATCACTTGCTTAAATGACTGACATACTGTTGCTCTGACCCCATCATCAGCAAATGCTTTGAGAGACTAATCAGAGATTACATCTGCTCTGTGCTGCCTCTCTCTCTAGACCCACTGCAGTTTGCTTACTGCAACAACCGCTCCACTGATGATGCCATTGCATCTACAATACACACTGCTCTCTCCCACCTGGAAAAAAAGAACACTTATGTGAGAATGTTGTTTGTAGACTACAGCTCAGCATCCAACACCATAGTGCCCTCCAAGCTTGATGAGAAACTCCGGGCTCTGGGCTTAAACAGCTCGCTGTGCAGCTGGATCCTGGACTTCCTGTCAAGCAGACGCCAGGTGGTTAGAATAGGCAGCAACATCTCCTCATCACTGACCCTCAACACTGGAGCCCCACAGGGCTGTGTTCTCAGCCCACTCTTGTATTCCTTGTACACACATGACTGTGTGGCAACACATAGCTCCAATGCCATCATTAAGTAGGTCTGATCACTGACAATAATGAAACCTACAGAGAGGAGGTGCACACTCTGACACACTGGTGTCAGGAGCACAACCTCTCCCTCAACGTCAGTAAGACAAAGGAGCTTGTGGTGGACTTCAGAAGAAAAGACAGAGAACACAGCCCCATCACCATCAATGGAGCACCAGTGGAGAGAGTAAGCAGCTTCAAGTTCCTGGGTGTCCACATCACTGAGGAACTCACATGGTCCATCCACACTGAAGTCGTTGTGAAGAAGGCTCATCAGCATCTCTTCTTCCTGAGATGGCTGAGGAAGTTTGGAATGAACCGCCACATCCTCACATGGTTCTACACCTGCACTGCAGAGAGCATCCTGACTGGCTGCATCTCCGCCTGGTATGGCAATAGCACCACCCACAACCGCAAAGCACTGCAAAGGGTGGTGCGAACTGCCAGACACATCATCGGAGGTGAGCTTCCCTCCCTCCAGGACATATATACCAGGCGGTGTGTGAAAAAAAGCTCGGAGGACCATCAGAGACTCCAGCCACCCGAGCCATGGGCTGTTCTCACTGCTACCATCAGGCAGGCGGTATTGCAGCATCAGGACCCGCAACAGCCGACTTCATGATAGCTTCTTCCCCCAAGCAATCAGACTTTTGAACTCTTGATCTCCCACGTTCAAAATACATCAGCACTGCACTTTATTACTCTTACTCTTATATCTCACACCGGTCTGTCATAAATTATATTATTATTATATTATATTCACTCTTAACAACTTACTATCAACCGACAGCCTGAATGTCAATACAGTACAATACAACCTACTGTACATTCTATATATACTTTTTTTATTGAATAATGTGTATCTATATTGTGTGTATTGTATACTGTACAGTGTATGTTATTATTTGTATATTGTGTTGTGTGTAATTATGTGTATATTAGACTTTAAATTGTGTTGTTTTAATCTGATGTTTATTGTAAATTGGTATATGTTTCATCACTGTCACGACTGCTATGTTGCTTGGAACTGCACCCAAGAATTTCACACACCATTGCACTTGTGCATATGGCCGTGTGACAATAAAAGTGATTTGATTTGATTTGAAACTCTTTAAGGAAACATGCATTTCTTTTAATTTATTATTTACATTGATACATTTCACGTTGTTAAATATCCTAAAGGAGTGTGTTCAAGAGCATTTTACCATTTTGTGGTATCGAAATTGGTATCGAGAATTGTGAAATTTTACTTGTATTGGTACTGACTACTGACATTTTTGTATTGTGACAACCCTAGCTGATACTGTATAATGCATGCCTTGAATGCACTGCAAGTTGCTTGTGAAAGTGTGAAATCAGTTTCTTTAACCTGCTGTAATAAAGAAAGCTATGTTATCTGTGAGTATAACCTATTCATCAATGAACCGTGTGTGTCTTGTATTTCAGGCTCTGAGAATAAGAGTGTGGTTTTGGCCAGCAGTGCTGTTCATCTATTGGATGAGAGAGAGTTGCCCGTCGCTGCAGGTACCACACTCACCTTAAAACCCAAAAACTATTTTACAAAAAATATAAGAAAGAAAGAAATAAAATAAAATGTATATATATATATATATATATATATATATATATATATATATATATATATATATATATATATATATAACTGATAATTTTACAGCATGATCGAACACAAGTCTGTGTGTGTGAGTGCCCAGTAATTTTAACAAAATCTGTTAAAATCTCCCTATTGTAAGTGTGAGGACATTCTTAATTGAAGTCTAAAAGAGCGTGTCATTAGATTAGTTATGACAACAACTCACAACGGGCGAGTAAAAAAGCACTAATGTGTCATCACACAAAGATTTCACTGAAGTCTTGGCAAGTCATTTTTTTGACTTGCCATCTTCCTGGATACTGGAAGTCTGTTTACCAAATGCTGCCGCTTTAATAATGCACTAAATATGCTTGTTTATCTTCTGTTTTGTTACTTTTAATTTGTGTTTTAACTGTCTCATAATACACACATCCTTGTATCCAATCCAAAAAATGTTCGTGCTTTATTGCATGCTAGTCTGTAACTGTGAGCAGGGGTGGACTGGCTATAGGGAGCACCGGGTGTTTTCCCGGTGGGCTGCTGGGTAATTTGGGCTGGCCCGTTACTGCGCAAGTACTGGCACATCCTACAGGCGATATAAACATGCCTGCGCGGACCCCATTACAGAAGTGAATGTTCAAAAAACTCTGTATGGTAAAGCTGTTTATTCTGGCTTTTATTCTGAAAAACTGTAATGACTTTTATTTTGATAGTACTTACTCATCATAGCGCTTTTCCGTATGTGCGCAGTAACTCAGTATCTTGCGTGGACCTCACTATTTGACATAAAAAATCACAGTAATGGTGACAACCAAAGACAACATATTAAGTATGAGATGAGCTCTGAATAATTACAAAATGACAAATAACTGCAAGTTATACAGTAACAGTATCCTGTATACAGTAACAGCAGCATATATAAATCTACAAACAGTAAAGCTATGAGCAGTACATTGCCATTTGCTAAATTTATTCATACCGCAAAGCATTACTGGGAGCTGAAGTGCTGCTTGCTGAATTATGCTTACATATAACAAATTGCAGAAAAACATTACTTTGTGGATATTTGAGTCTTTGAGGCTTACATTGTTTAAAGGATAGCAGAAACAGTGCTTGTCAAAGCACTGGGCTTTTCACTTTTTCTCAAGAAAAATCTGAGGAAGGAATTAAAACACTGCAGATATAAAGACACAACAAACTCAGAATATAAATATGAACAAATAATCTGCAAAATATCTGTAAAGATCTACACTTTAAGAGGTATGTTTATTTTGTTTTACTTGTATTTATATTTGTTTATATTTATATATGTACATATTCTGACCAACTTATTTTATTTTTTTAAATAAACATTTACACATAGTTATGTGAGTAATTTACATGAAATTTTAAGCATTGTCATTAGTGTCCTGCTTTGTGACTCTTTCTTCATCTAACTATTTAAAAAAAGATTTTATGATTGTGCTCAAAAGTTTGCATACCCTGGCAGAAATTCTGAAATTTTAACATTGATTTTGATCTTTTATTTAAGGATAGTGATCATATGAAGCCATTTATCATCACATAGTTGTTTGGCTCCTTTTTAAATCATAATGAGAACAGAAATCACACAAATGGCCCCGATCAAAAGTTTACATACCCTTGAATGTTTGACCTTGTTACAGACACACAAGATGACACACACAGGTTTAAATGGCAATTAAAGGTTAATTTCCCACACCTGTGGCTTTTTAAATTGTAATTAGTGTCTGTGTATAAATAGACAATGAGTTTTTTAGCTCTCATGTGGATGCACTGCGCAGGCTAGATACTGAGCAGAAAAGAACTGTCAAAAGACCTGCGTAACAAGATAATGGAACTTTATAAAGATGGAAAAGGATATTTAAAGATATCCAAAGCCTTCAAAATGCCAGTCAGTACTGTTCAATCACTTATGAAGAAGTGGAAAATTCGGGGAACTCTTGATACCAAACCAAGGTCAGGTAGACCAAGAAAGATTTCAGCCACAACTGCCAGAAGAATTGTTCAGGATACAAAGAAAAACCCACATGTAACCTCTGGAGATATACAGGCTACTCTGGAAAAAGACGTGTGGTTGTTTCAAGGAGCACAATACGACAATACTTGAACAAAAATGAGCTGCATGGTTGAGTTTCCAGAAAGAAGCCTTTACTGCGCCAATGCCACAAAAAGCCCGGTTACAATATGCCTGACAACACCTTGACATGCCTCACAGCTTCTGACACACTGTAATTTGGAGTGACGAGACCAAAATAGAGCTTTATGGTCACAAATGTAAGCGCTATGTTTGGAGAGGGGTCAACAAGGCCTATAGTGAAAAGAATACCATCCCCACTGTGAAGCATGGTGGTGGCTCACTGATTATTTGGGGGTGTGTGAGCTCTAAAGGCACGGGGAATCTTGTGAAAATTGATGGCAATATGAATGCAGCATGTTATCAGAAAATACTGGCAGACAATTTGCATCCTTCTGCATGAAAGCTGTGCATGGGACACTCTTGGATTTTCCAGCACGACAATGACCCTAAGCATAAGGCCAAGTTGGCCCTCCAGTGGTTACAGCAGAAAAAGGTGAAGGTTCTGGAGTGGCCATCACAGTCTCCTGACCTTAATATCATCGAGCCACTCTGGGGAGATCTCTAGCGTGCGGTTCATGCAAGACGACCAAAGACTTTGCATGACATGGAGGCATTTACCACCTGCAAGAATTTGGGGCCTCATAGACAACTATTACAAAAGACTGCATGCTGTCATTGATGCTAAAGGGGGCAATACACAGTAATAAGAACTAAGGGTATGCAGACTTTTGAACAGGGGTCATTTCATTTTTTTTCTTTGTTGCCATGTTTTGTTTTATGATTGTGCCATTCTGTTATAACCTACAGTTGAATATGAATCCCATAAGAAATAAAATAAATGTGTTTTGCCTGCTCACTCATGTTTTCTTTAAAAATGGTTCATATATTACCAATTCTCCAAGGGTATGCAAACTTTTGAACACAACTGTATATAATATATTATTATTATACTTGTTGTTTTCACAACCTCATATTAACTAAGACAATAGTTTATTTGCACTTATAGAAAAACGTTGAAAGGTGATTAAGATCTTTATGCTTTATGACTTGTCACAGCACCTAAAATACACACTTTCCCTTGTACTTTCATGTACATTTTACACTAACATCTCTGTGTTGGGAAAAAAAGTTTTTGGACATGTTATTTGTCTGAGCTATGAAGTGCTTATTTTAGTGCTTTCTCTAAAAAATCCACTTATCACATTTACTGTGGTTTTATATGTTTTAAGTTATGACAATTTTTGCACTGTGGGGTTCGTTGTCATGACTAGCAGTCAATAGAAATGCCTTCTATTCTAATGCCTTCCATCCACCCCTGACTCAAGAGCTCTCTGCCCTGGCTGAACACATTGTGCTTGCGGTTTGATATTGTGCCATTTATCCATGATCCACGCCTTAGATCTGCAGGTAGTAGCGGTTTGTTTCATGACTCCAGCAGGGACCTCTTCTTTGGACATTTAATCTTTCCACTTGCACTCAATGGCTGCGTCTGAAAGCAGGAAAATGCTGCCTCTGGAGGCTGTATACGGATGTAGGAAGGGACCAAGGGATTTCCGAATCCAATGTTCATGTCACATCCTGTCTACTGAGATACCTTTATCTGATCTATTTTTGAAGGTAGCACAGATGTATCCTTCGCTGCCTATGAAATCCCACAATCCCATGCATACTATTCCACAATGGCAGAGCTGAAGAAAAAAATGGCGGCCAAAGAGGCAGTTGAAAGTCAATTTGTGTATAAATGTGTATTATTCACTTTTTCCAACTTTTGATTAAATTTCTAGCGAGAAAGTAGCATTGAAGTTATTAAATATACACTTGGGTATCGACAAAACTTTCTTGATTTTGTTCTACATTGTAAAAATTAACTATGTAAAATAATGGTAAATGCATGGCAGCACAGGGTGCAAAATGTTTACTATAAACTGAAACAACACTTTTAGAACGTGAATTAACATGTTTAGACTGCAAAATGAAATAGGTGTTTCAACAAACTAAAATAACATGTTTAAATTGTAATTACAAATTGCATGTTAACACTGTCAGTTGAAATGACATTTAATTTAAAAGAACATTTCAGCTATAAAATTAAATTATATATTTTGACTGATCATTTAAAAAAACAAACATTTGTAGACCATTTATTAAAAAAAATAAAAATAAACATTTACTGTAAATAGAATTAACATTGTTAGACCATTCATTAAGTAAAACAGCAACATGTTTTTACTGTAACTACTGTGCCTCGCCAACAAATACTTTTCAGTTTTTTAACCATAAGAGATCCACTATGCATTTTAAATGCATTTAGACTTATTATTGTAAGTCTTACTGTAAGCTCAACCTCAACTCTTCACCACAGTGGTAACCCCCAAAACTCCAACATTACAGAAACTCTTCTAAATCTCAACAGACCATTAAATACCTTTATTCGTCTTGCACAAAAACACATAAAATAGCTCTTAATTTCAATCAAGTCTCATGTAAAGCATGCTTGGGGGGAAATCTACAGTAAAATACTGTATATTTACAGTTCACTACTGTTAATATTATAAAATGTTATAAACTTAATATATCAGCCATCTGGAACTACAAATATCTGTTTTTACTTTATATTTTTCTAACACAAAGTAACAACAGAAGGCAACATGATGACTCAAAATTAATCATGAGTGTTCCTTCCAAGAGCAATTATTAATAAACATGTAGACACTGAAACATGCACAGTGTCACTCACACAAACACAAAACACCATCAGGGTAACAAATGTGACACTAAAACAATGTAATAAAAATTAATCAAACTACATAAAATACAACACAGAACACCACAATGTACATGACTGATATATATAAAAAAGAAGAAACATATCTATTTCCACAAAATATAATGAATATAATGTGATGGCTCACGCAGGGACTTCTGGGAATACCCAGTTATTGTTTTTTACCGTAATTTTAACAATAGTTTACCGTAAAAGAACATGTATTTCCTGTTAGACATAATATAATGTTTTACCTTTAATTATATTAGACTTGAATATCTAAAAACATTTATTTTTTCAAAAAGTGAAAAATTAATATATACTTACTATATATGTTAAGGTTATCCAATTAACATTTTTTTACTGTAGCATTTTTACATTCTTTTTCTGTTTAAATATGGAAATGTTTTACAGTTATAGAAATCCCAAAACAAATGGATTAAGTAAACTTACATTTAAAATTTCTACAATAAGTATATTTCAAAAATTGAAATTGTGTTGCTTTCATTTTAATGAAGTGAACTGAATGAGCAGAAAAAAACACATTTTACTTTGGAGTGTACTAAACTTCAGATTAACTTTTACACTTAAAATTCTTTGTTGAGTTTCTTCATTATATGAGTACAGCATGAATATCTTGTTCTGCAAATAAAGTATCGAATAAAGTTCAATACATAACTTCATAAGCAATATTTGCTGGAAAGGTTAATTTGGTGTGAATATTTATAAAAAAATTTTAGGGGAAATTAACACTTTTATTGAAAAATGAGAAATGAATGTTCAATTATACTGTATTTTCTCTGTAAAAATACATTTATTTTTTTACAGTGTAGATTATTAAACCATTGTGGTTCGGTTGGATGAATGAAGACATGTTACCTTTAGTGGACACCAGATGGCGTTAATCAGTTGCTGGTATCTTAGCAACGATGTGAGGTTATGCTGCCTCCGTAGCGTGTCCAAAACCAGTTTCTAGAGGTACCTTCATACGCAAACGCTGTCTATTGAGTCATTAACTGATAGGGTAGCGAGGCAACAAGACAGCTACCTTTGGTTTCGGACTCAGCCATTCTGTTCGGACTGTCTGGTGGATCACATTCCTCTTTTTCAATAACATACCATCAATATGGCCTATACTGTTGAATTGGGCTCTGTTGTTGTTTGTATTCAGTATATTGGTTTGCTTGTTTTGTTTTGTTTGTTTACATTGCAATATTGTCAACAGGCCGATATATACAGTACCTGTATACACACACACACACACACATTACGCACCATCACTATTTGAAAAAAGTCATTTTTGATCAAATCTAGACAGGCCCCATTTGCAGCAGCCATCACTCCAACACCTTATCCTTGAGTAATCATGCTAAATTGCTAATTTGGTACTAGAAAATTGCTTGCCATTATATCAAACACAGTTGAAAGCTATTTGGTTTGTTAAATGATGCTTAACATTGTCTTTGTGTTTGTTTTTGTGTTGCCACAGTATTCAATAGACTGGCATATCTTAAGGTCAATATTAGGTCAAAAATGTCAAAAAAGAAACAGCTTTCTCTAGAAACTCATCAGTCAATCATTATTTTGAGGAATGAAGGCTATACAATGCTTGAAATTGCCAAAAAAAAAAAAAAAAAAAAAGATTTCATACAAAGGTGTACACTACAGTCTTCAAAGACAAAGTACAACTGGCTCTAACAAGGACAGAAAGAGATGTGGAAGGCCAGATGTACAACTAAACAAGAGGATAAGTACAGAGTCTCTAGTTTGAGAAATAGATTATCCTCAGCTGACAGCTTTATTGAATTCTACCTGCTCAACACCAGTTTCATGTACAACAGTAAAGAGAAGACTCAGGGGTACAGGCCTTATGGGAAAGAATTGCAAAGAAAAAGCCACTCTTGAAACAGAAAAACAAAAAGAAAAGGTTAGAGTGGGCAAAGAAACAAAGACATTGGACAACAGATAATTGGAAAAGAGTGTTATGGATCTTAACCCCACTGAGCTTCTGTGGTATCAGCAAGGCTGTAAGGTGCGTGAGCAGTGCCCGACTAGACAGCCACACCTATAGTAAGTGCTGCAGGAAGCATGAGGTGAAATGTCACCTGAGTATCTGGACAAACTGACAGCTGGCATGCCAAGGATCTTTAAAGCTGTCATTGCTGCACATGGAGGATTTTTGCTGAGAACTCTTTGAAGTAGTTTAAGAAGTTCTGACATTTTTTTTCAAATTGTAATAGTAAATTTTCACATTATTAATGTCCAGACATTGTGATCAGTTGAATGCCACTTTGGTGAATAAAAGTACCAATTTCTTTCCATAAGAGCAAATTCTGTACATTATTCCAAACTTTTGGCTGCCAGTGTGTATATAATATAATGTATGTATATACATATATATACAGTTGAAGTCAGAAGTTTACATACACTTAGTTTGAAGTCATTAAAACTAATTTTTTAACCATTCCACAGATTTAATATTAGCAAACTATCATTTTGGCAAGTCATTTAGGACATCTACTTTGTGCATGACATGAGTAATTTATCCATCAATTGTTTACAGACAGATTGTTTCACTTTTAAATGAATATATCACAATTCCAGTGGGTCAGATGTTTACATACACTAAGTTAACTGTGCCTTTAAGCAGCTTGGAAAATTCCAGAAAAGAATGTGAAGACTTTAGACAATTACCTCAGAAATTTCTTTGGGACATCCACAAGTCTGGTTCATCCTTGGGAGCAATTTCTAAATGCCTGAAAGTAACATGTTCATCTGTACAAACAATAATACGCAAGTATAAACACCATGGGACCACGCAGCCATCATACTGCTCAGGAAGGAGATGCATTCTGTCTCCTAGAGATGAACTTAGTTTGGTGCAAAAAGTGCAAATCAATACCAGAACAACAGCAAAGGACCTTGTGAAGATGCTGGAGGAAACAGGTAGACAAGTATCTATATCCACAGTAAAACAAGTCCTATATAGACATAACCTGAAAGGCTGATCAGCAAGGAAGGAGCTACTGCTCCAAAACTGCCATAAAAAAGCCAGATTACAGTTTGCAAGTGCACATGGGGACAAAGATCTTACTTTTTGGAGAAATGTCCTCTGGACATAAAAATTTAACAGTTTGGCCAAAATGACCATCATTATGTTTAGAGGAAAAAGGGTGAGGCTTGCAAGCTGAAGAACACCATCCCAACCGTGAAGCATGGGGGTGGCAGCATCATGTTGTGTGGGTGCTTTGCTGCAGGAGGGACTGGTGCACTTCACAAAATAGATGGCATCATGAGGAAGGAAAATTATGTAGATATTTTGATGCAACATCTCAAGACATCAGCCAGGAAGTTTAAGCTTGGTCGCAAATGGGTCTTCCAAATGGACAATGACCCCAAGCATACCTCCAAAGTTGTGGTAAAATGGCTTAAGGACAACAAAGTCAAGGTATTGGAGTGGTCATCACAAAGCCCTGACCTCAATCCAATTGAGGTTGAAAATTTGTGGGCAGAACTGAAAAAGTGTGTGCGAGCAAGGAGGCCTACAAACCTGACTCAGTTACACCAGTTCTGTCTGGAAGAATGGGCCAAAATTCCACCAGCTTATTGTGAGAAGCTTGTAGGAGGCTACCCAAAATGACTGACCCAAGTTAAATAATTTAAAGGCAATGCTACCAAATATTAAAAAGTGTATGTAAACTTCTGACCCACTGGGAATGTGATGAAAGAAATAAAAGCTGAAATAAATAATCTCACATTCTTAAAATAGTGATCCAAACTGACCTAAGACAGGGAATGTTTTCTATGATTAAATGTCAGGAATTGTGAAAAACTGAGTTTAAATGTATTTAGCTAAGGTGTATGTAAACTTCTGACTTTAACTGTATATATATATATATATATATATATATATATATATATATATATATATATATATACACACACACACACACACACACACACACACACACACACATACACATACACACACACATACATATTGTGGCAGCCTGCTCAGCAAAAGGTTGTGGTTCAGCACAGTTTACAAGAACAAAACAACAGATGACAGGAATGCATTGAAATCAACTAAAATTTATTAAAAATGTGCAGGCAAGGGAAGGTGGTGGAACTACAACTCAGGTCTTCTTTGTCTCTTTACGTGGCATTCACTGGACATCGTCCTAGTGAGGAAAGAGGTAGAGGAGACATCAGTAAGATATTCTGTAAGGCACTCACGTCCTTGGTGTGGGGAGATTCCTTTCTCCTTTTATTGGGTCAGTCTAGATAAGTTCATCAAACTGCTCATGCTCCCAGTCTCACACACTCTGAGGCATCTCTGTCCTGGCTTAATTGTGAGCTGCTGAATACTACCTGATGGCCAGTGGGGAGATGCAGCAAACCAGTGTGAGTCCTGATCACCTCTAGTGTAGTATCTTTTGTCCAACACCATCCCCAGAGGCCTACTCTAGAAATGGGGGTGCTCTCCATGGTGCTGGCAATGCTTCTGTTGCACTGAGGGGGACCAAACTGAGGTCAGGATACCCCATACCCCCTTTCCAGCTCCAGGCCACTGCAGTGAGCACCCATCCAGCGGCAGTCATTCTTTCTGGACATGGCGTCAGCATTTCCTTGTGACTTTTATGTTCAATGTTCTACCACAGTCTGGAAGTCCTGTAATTGAATGAACCATCGGGTTACTCTTTAATTTTTTCTTTTGTTCTGAGCCATCCATTTTAGTGGGGTGTGGTCAGTCACAAGGATAAATTTCCCCCAAAACAGGTAGTACCTCAGTTTGTCAATAGCCCACTTCACAGCTAGGCATTCTTTTTCTATTGTGGCATAACTCCTTTCATGAGGCAGCAAATAATATAGTTGACTGGTTTTTTAACTCGTGTCAGTTTGTTACAGGAAAGCTTTGTTGAAGTCGGGAGCTTGTAAGATCAGCTTACAGCAGAGGGCTCTTTGCAAAGCATCAAAGGTCTGTTCAGCTTCCTTGGTCCACTTTAACTGGTTAGGTAGGGTTTTCCAAGTCAGATCATTTAGTGGTGCTGCTAGAAAGGCAAAGTTAGGGATAAACTGCCGGTAATAACCTACAAGCCCCAGGAAGGTTCTCACCTTTTTCTTAGTTTATGTTGTGAATGCATCAATGTTCATGAGCTGGTGCTTCACATTCCCCCTTCCAACTGTGTATCCTAGGTAGTTGGCTTCCTCTTGGGCCAGTGAGCACTTGGTAGGATTCGCCATAAGGCCAGCTCTCCATAGGGCAGAACAGCTTCTAGATGGGCCAGATGATCTTCCCAGAACCTGCTGTGAATCACAATATCGTCAAAATATGCAGCAGCATACTCACGGTTAGATCACAGTACTTGGTCCATGAGTCTCTGGAAGGTGGCAGGGGCTCTGTTGACATGGATAGGTAAGAATGGTCCTGGTACTGGAATGCCCCCTCCAGAATGGAGAAGGCTGTTTTTTTACCTTTGCTTGTGGGGTTAAGGGCACCTGCCAATATCCCTTTGTCAGGTCGAGTGTTGATATGAATCTGGCTGGACCCAGCTGCTCAATTAATTAATCTATCCTGGGCATGGGGTAAGTATCAAACAGAGACTTCATTTAATTTTCTATAGTCATTGCATAATCTGATATTTCTGTCTGGCTTTGGCACTAGGTCAATTGGACTGGACCAAGTGCTGTGAGACTCTTCTATAACACCTATCTTCAACATTTTATGAACCTCTTGCCTGATGGCCTCTCATCGAGCCTCTGAGATCCTGTAAGGTCGGAGCCTTACTATCTTCCCTGGCTCTGTCACAATCAAGGTTATTATAGTTAGCTGAAACTAAAACAAACTGAAACGAAATTCCAAAAAATAACCTAAAAAAACCAAATTAAAATCAAAACTAAAATTTTCCAAAAAACTAAAACTAAACTGAAACTATCATACATTGCTTCAAAACGAACTAAAATGAAATAGAAATGTTCATTAAAAAAAAAAAAAAAAATCTGTTTTTGTTTTTAATACTTGGACTTGCATGTTACAAAACTGTTTTTGTTTATTTTAACGTCTCCACGTACTGCATCACAAACATGCCACCTACTGATGAGTTTCAAACGAGAAACATCATGGCCAGAAGAAGATGTACCAGTGGAGTTTGGGCATTTTTTTGAATATTGTGCATTGATAGACAAATCAAAATGTCTAGTTGTTTCTCAACTGGCAACTGGCACAAATAATGCTGAAGTCCCTCTGTAACAGGTTTGCCTTTTGTACTAAACCCAGAGTATTTTGGGTTTGATTCAACACAATCAGCTGCATGTCTGATGGATCCAACCATTTCTGTTATCCTTCTGTCCAAGAAAATGGAGCCACTAAAGAATGCAGCAGAGTCATTTGTGATCCAGTCGGCAACACAATATAACCAGGCATCGCCTTCACCTGACATGGGTGGCAGGGATGACAACAGCACTCTAGATGGTGTTCAGACCTCACGCACTCTTCTCCAGCATTACAGGTGTTTTGTATTCCATTTGGAGACTGACTTGACTGCTGGATAAGAACACACCAGATTCAAAAGTATACACTCTCAACTGAAAAAAATACCTGGAAGAGGTAAAAATGGGAGTGCAAGTAGAATTACCAATCCAGTTCTGGCGAGCATGGGAGGCTGTGTATCCCAGGTTAGTCCCTGTGGCACTAGACTTAGTGTGTGCCCTAAGCCTTTGTTGAATGGATTTTTCAGTGTGTGGGCAGTTATCATTAGGGGTGAGGAACAGGGCCACCACATCACTGGAACAAAGAGTGTTCCTCAAAATCAACAAGAAAATTCTGTCTGACTGAAGACATTTACATCTACACACTACATACTACTACATACACACACATTGATCTAATGACAGTCTGAGTTAACATCACCTGGTTCAGTGTTATTAGTAATTTTCGTGTATCAACTTGCAGAGGTTGCCGAGTTGCAAAAGGAGTTTGCGGATGTGCTTTCCCCTCTACCGGGTCGTACGAACCTCATACAGCACCACATCGAGACCGAGCCGGGGGTGGTGGTACGTAGCTGTCCCTACCGATTGCCCGAGCACAAAAAGAAAATTGTCCGGGAAGAATTGGATGCAATGCTCGATATGGGGGTAATAGAGGAATCCCACAGCGACTGGTCCAGCCCAGCTGTTCTAGTTCCTAAGAGCGACGGGTCTGTACGGTTCTGTGTGGATTATAGAAAAGTCAATGCTGTGTCTAAATTTGACACATACCCAATGCCTCACATTGATGAGTTGCTTGATCAGTTGGGCACTGCTCGATTTTATTCGACACTGGATTTGACAAAGGGTTATTGGCAGATCCCCTTGACACCAACTTCCCGTGATAAAACAGCCTTCTCCACGCCATTTGGGTTACACCAATTTGTGATGTTTCCATTCGGTTTGTTTGGTGCCCTGGCTACGTTTCAGCGTCTCATGGACCGAATCCTCAGACCGCATTCAGCTTACGCCTCTGCCTACTTAGATGACATCATCATTTACAGCAATGATTGGCAGCGGCACATGTAGCATCTGAGGGCAGTTCTGAGATCGCTGAATCGAGCGGGACTCACAGCAAACCCTAAGAAGTGCGCGATTGGGCGGGTGGAGGTATGGTATCTGGGGTTCCACTTGGGCTACGGGCAAGTGCGTCCCCAAATTGACAAGACTGTGGCGATTGCGACCTGTCCAAGGCCCAAGACCAAAAAGGGGGTGAGACAGTTCCTGGGGCTGGCTGGCTATTATAGGAGATTCGTGCCCAATTATTCAGATGTCACCAGCTCGCTGACTGATCTCACTAAAAAGGGAGCTCCAGACCCGGTCCAGTGGACGGAGCAATGTCAACAGGCGTTCATGCAGGTTAAAGCCTGCGGCAGGCCGCTTTTACATTCACCTGATTTCTCTTTCCCTTTTGTCTTGCAGACGGACACTTCAGACAGAGGGCTGCAAGCCGTACTCTCACAGGTGGTGGAGGGGGAGGAGCTCCCGGTGCTGTACATTAGCCGCAAGCTCTCGCTGAAGGAGACTAAGTACAGCACCGTAGAGAAGGAGTGTCTCGCCATCAAGTGGGCGGTTCTCACTCTCCAGTACTACCTGTTGGGGCAGGCCTTCACCCTCTGCTCGGATCATGCCCCACTCCAATGGCTCCACCGCATGAAGGATACCAATGCGCGGATCACCCGTTGGTATCTGGCTCTTCTGCCATTTAATTTCAAGGTGGTCCACAGACCGGGAGCGCAGATGGCTGTCGCCGACTTCCTTTCCAGAAATGGGGGGGTGGGGGGGGAGTGGTAGACAGGCCAGATGTCTCCCTGGCCTGAGTCAGGCGGTGGGGATATGTGGCAGTGGGGGCGTTGACAAGCATCCATCCGGAGAGAGAGAAACCGGTAAGGGTTCTTGCACCTGAGCTAGATTATGTGTAACACCTGTCTCTAATTCCAGTGAGCATGGGGAGAGCGGCATATAAGTAGCCACGCCACCAGCAGAGAGGGAGAGAGAGTCTGGTACAAGGAAGGCCACGGTGCTCCTGAAGATGTTGTGTTTTAACTGTTGTATTTTGTGAAACTAATGTGTTCAAAAGTCTACATGCCTGTGAAGCTGATGAGTTTGTAAAGTTGTGAAGCATTGAAGTGGCTGATTAAAAGTCTTACCTGAGCCTGGAAAACCCGCTTCCCTGTGTTCTCCTTCCCTTCTTCTGTGAAGTTGTGTTACAACTGTGTAATCTGGACTGAATAGGAAATAGTTTAATTTAAAACATAACACAAAGTTGTCCCCTGCCAAGTCATTTACTCATCTGTTTTAACTGAAATAGAAATAAAAATAATATTAATAAAATATATTGATATACTAAAATAAAAATGAAATCTAAAATTAATTGGAAAACTAAAACTAAACTAAAACTAACAAACACAGTTGGTAAAATAACTGAAACTAAATTAAATAATAATTTGAAATTTAAAACGAAATAAAAATTAAAACTACATTTAAAATCCAAAACTATTATAACCTTGGTCACAATATCAAAATCTGAAGTTCCTTCAGCCTTTGGATCTGTTGGGAGGAGAGATAGATGACTACCTATTTTCACATCTGGGGTGATTGGAGAGAAGAGCTCAGCTGTTGCAGTTGGGCCTGTTGCATGTGTTCTTGCACCACTGGCCAGACCTTCCTGTCATCCTGTCATGAATCTACTCCACATGCTCAATGATGATGTGTTGTCTGGACGGTTGTTGTTCTCAACTTTCCTTGGCCAGGTCAAGCATTCCCCTGGGTCTCTTGCCATAGAGGAGTTGAAAGTGGGAGAAACCAGTGGAACACTGGGGAACCTCACGTACAGAGAACAGGACATAAGGTAATAATTGGTCCCAGTTATTTCCCAGCAGTATCAGCGATTTTCCATAACATTGTAACAGTGTCTTGTTAAACCTTTCTACTAGGCCAACCGTCTGTGTGTGAAAGACAGACGTTCTGAGCTGCTTTACCTTCAGGCTTTTACACATCTCCTTCATCACAGATGATATGAAACAGATTCCCTGGTCTGTGAGGATTTCATTGGCGATTCTGACCCGGCTGAATAGTTAGAACAGCTCTCTAGCAACGGCCTTCCCAATTGCGGTGCGAAGAGGTACAGCCTCCGGCTACCGAGTGGCATAGTCAAGGATGACTAGGATGTAACTGTGTCCCTGGCTAGACCTTGGAAGAGGTCAGAAAATATTCAGGGCAATCCTGATGAAAGGGGTTTCAATTATTTGTAGTGGCACAAGGATGTTTTGGTATGTTACCTTTGGGCTGTTGAACTGACATTCTGTACAATGTTGGCAGTAGTCCTCTACTGCCCTCTTAATGTCAGGCCAGTAGAAACGAAAGAGGATCTGTCCATAAGTTTTCTCCACCCCAAGGTGAGCTCCCAGTAGGTGAGTGTGGGCCAGGTACAGCACCTTTGAAACATAGGGCTTGGTAACCAGTAATTGCTCACAAACTTCCCTCCTCACCATATCTACTCGATACAGCATTTTACTTATTATCATGAAGGGTAGGTAGGTTTACTTACCTCCTCTTGTAGCTGGCCTTCGATCACTTGCACATTCCTGGGCAGTCCCTTCCAATCAGTACAGGGACAGGAAGCTGTTCTACTATGCCTATGCGGATCTGGAACCGACCCCTCTGGGTTATAATTGCTACCTATGATGTGGGGTAGTTTCAGGTAACCCTGTGGATACAAGCCACTGCAACTTCTGTCCCGAGCGAGGGACCAGAAAACTCAGGTTTGACCAATGTGACCATGCTCCCAGAGTCCAGCAGGGCTTCAGTGTCCTTCCCAGTGATCTTTGAGGCTTGTGCCTGTTCCTGAATCCAACAGGTGGTGAGGTAGGTGGCGGGGCATTCCTGTGCCATGTGCCCTTCCCTCCCACACGTGAAGCACCGGAAGGGGGTTGGGTAGTATCTCCCTACCAACACCATCCCCAGTGGGCTACTCTGGAAATGAGGGTGGTCTCCATGGTACTGGCAATGCTTCTGTTGCATTGTGGGGGACCGAAATGAGGTTGGGATACCACAACACACACAGTGGCCCCCCAAAAATATTTGGACACCTAAGCTGCACTTAAAAATATATGAATTACATTGAGAACACAATATCACACCCAATGGCATTTATTTTAAAGAAAGATAACTTATGCTAACATTTCAAGCTAAACATTTATCAAACAAAAGCTTGTTAGGTCATAAATGATAAAACAAGAGATATACGGTTTAAAAACGAGACAAAAAAATTTGTGGACACTTGATAATGGTTTCATTAATTTTAGATCATAGTTCAAGTGTTAGTATTTAGTTTGCTATCCTTTCCTTCGCAGACATTTTTGACAATTCCAGGGCAAAGAATCAACAAGCTTCTGTAAAAGCTATGGTGAAAGTTTCCTTTAAGTTTCAGCCACCTAAGCTTTTAGTTCATCCACACTAGAACATCAACAATCTGACATTTTTATCTCTATTTTTTCCCATAGGTGCTCGACAGCAGTGTTTCTCAACTGATGGGTCGGGACCCAAAAGTGGGTCACAGGTCTATTCGCACTGGGTCGTGGACAGCAGGGAAAGAACTATGACATGGTTCTCCTATTTAAATTTTTTTGACGGCCGCCCAAGTGATGTTTAGGACTGCCGAGGTAAATTTTATGATAATCTTGCATTCAGCTAAAGGTTTCTCATCTGCACTGCAATATTTGCGCGATACAATTAAAGCTTTAGTGCGAGTAACGGAATCAGCTTGCGCTAATGATCTGCTCTGTTCCCTGGCGCATGTGCTTGCAACAACCAGGCTTCCCCTCGATATTGCGGAGCGCAGACCTCAAAACTGATGTGACCCATTTGAATTCTAGTGACAATTTTCTAATTTAAAGTGCTACGGAGAAAGACAAGTCAAACCTCTCAAATAGTAGGCTGCCCCTACATGCCAAACAGCACTGAGGAGGAAATAGAGTGTTTTTTGTAACACATCACCACCTTTACAAAACTGTTTCACAATTTGACATTATTAAAAGTAACTGATATTTTGACAAAGATTTAGTTTCAAATTAAATAATCTCCTGGTAGAATCTATTAGACATTATTTTATTACAACAGTAACATTTGTAGTTAAAGTTTCAAAATGTGTTTTGACTAGTATTTTATTTTATTTTTTTAAATGAGGAGCCTTTCCTCCTGTCTAATATACTGTATGTTCTGTTTGAATGATGTTTAAAAATTAGGAAATTAATAGGATAATAATGGGCTCAAATAAATAAATATGCTCTTCAATTTTTAAAAGGGGGGAGAGAAAACTTCCTGTATCTTTTGTTGTTGACATCAACAAAAATAATGTCACTTGATACATGCCCTTTTACATGAAAACCATGAACAAAACTATGCAAGATAAAAGCAAATGGGACCTAGGATACATTAATCACAGGTTGCATTTTTACTACGGTGGGTTGCCACTTGATTTCCAATATAAAATCTCGGTCCCCAAGCAAAACCAGTTGAGAACCACTGCTCTGTAATGTTTTGAACAGTGCTCTGTGAGGGCCATTAGGACCTTCATTTTCATTTTTGCAAAGGATACTTTTATCAGGTGGCTGGTACGCTTTGGATTGCTATCATGTTGAAAGATCCACTCCTGTCTCTTACATAATTTCTTCGCTGATTTCTGCAAGTCTGCATCCAGCATTCACAATTCCATCAGTGAACACAAGCTCACTGACACCACTCTAAGACAAACAGACCCAGACTTTGACATATCCACCTCTGTTCTTTATAGTTCCCTTAGTGCAGTGTAACTGGAATTCTGCCCCTGCCTTTCTCCAGATAAATACTCTAGCATCAAATCCATGCAAGGTAAATTTGGACTCATCTGAAAACAAAACAGTTCTCCAAAAGCTGATGGGCCCTATTTTAAGAGCACTAGAGCTAAGTGCAGTGCTATGCCAGAAGTCATTGGGCATGGCCATGAAGTTTTGGGATTTTTGTGCAAGCATTCGCTAAGTCTAGACGCAAGTGGGTTTGGTGAAATCACGGATGCAACTTGGAAATGGGCTTGGTCAAGTGCAAATTAATTCTAAGGTTCTTCTCCGGTTATTGCAGCATCTGCATCCTATTATATAGTTCCTTCTTTCAAGCACCAGCAATATAAACAAAGACAGCTCATTTATAAGAGGTTGGTAGTGTAAATGGACTGTATGCAATTAATTAGGTTAATAGAATTTGTCAGGGTTGTATGTGTTTATGTTTTTCATGTCTTTTATTTTGAAAGTTTAGTTCCTGTTCCTGTTTCATGTCATGTACAGTAGTTCCCTGGTCATGTGATTTCATGTTTCCCTCCATTTTCATATGTCTTGCTTTCATTGGTTTATTGTCTTGTTATCAGTTCTGTCTTGTCATTGGTAATCATTGTCATGTTTCTCCCTTGTCCATGTATTTAAGCCTCATGTTTGCCATTGTCCATTGTCAGGTATTGTGAATGTAACATTGTAGGATTGTTCATGTCATGTCAAGTTTAGTCAAGTCAAGTCAAGTTACATCTAGTTCATGTTTATGTTTAGTTATGGTGTCAATGAGCCAGTGGGTGATCCTCTGCTTGGAGACAGTGCTTCCTTTCTGCTGTGCACCAAAGCAGACAAAGAGCTGCTCAGAGATCCTAAAGCTCTGCGTGTGATCCAAATAGATGCGTAAAGTGCGCACCGGACACAGCAACGACAGGGCTGTGTCTGCCTCCACCTGGGGCAGCGCTTGTAGGTTCACCACCTGGTCCCTAAAAGGGGTCGTGGGAACCTTGGGCACATAGCCTGGATGGGGTCTCAGGATCATGTGAGAGTAGCCCGACCATTTCGCTGACAGAGAATGCTTGCAGGTCTCCTACCCTCTTGATGGAAGTGAGCGCAGTCAGGAGGGCAGTTTTCAAAGAGAGTGCCTTAAGCTCGGCTGCCTGCAAAGGCTCAAAGGGGGCTCTCTGTAGACCCTGAAGAACTACAGAGAGGTCCCATGAGGGAACGAGGTGCGGTCTGGAGGGATTCAGCCTCCTGGCGCCTCATATGATCATGACGCGCCTGGAGACCAGTTCTAGGGGAACACCTGCCCGTAGAAACGAGAGGTCAGTCCGAGGGCTGAAAAGACAGTGACAGACCGGTGTGATGACCACGCGATGTGTCCCGTGGCGCCATCTCGGGACTTGAGTCTGAAGCAAGTGCTGAAGTGGTCTCATATGCATCAACCCGAGCGGGGTGGCTACCGCTGAGGATGCCATATGCCCCAGGAGCCTCTGAAAAAGTTTCAGTGGAACCGCTGTTTTCCGTTTGAACGCCTTCAAACAGGCCAGCACCGACTGGGCACGCTCATTCGTAAGGCGCGCTGTCAAAGAGACTGAGTCCAGCTCCAAACCGAGAAAAGAGATGCTCTGAACCGGGAGGAGCTTGCTCTGTTCCCAGTTGACCTGAAGCCCTAGTCGGCTAAGGTGTGAGAGCACCAAGTCCCTGTGTGTGCACAACATATCCCGAGAGTGAGCTAGGATTAGCCAGTCGTAAAGATAGTTGAGAATGCGAATGCCCACCTCCCTTAATGGGGCAAGGGCTGCCTCTGTGACCTTCGTGAAGACACAAGGAGACAGGGACAGGCCGAAAGGGAGGACTTTGTTCTGATACGCCTGACCCTCGAATGCAAACCGCAGGAAGGGTCTGTGTCGAGGAAGGATCGAGACGTGGAAATACGCGTCCTTCAGGTCTACCGCCGTGAACCAATCTTGATGCCGGACGCTAGCCAGAATGTGTTTTTGCATCAGCATCTTGAACGGGAGTCTGTGTAAGGCCAGGTTCAGTACTCACAGGTCCAAGATTGGCCGCAACCCACCGCCTTTTTCGGTACGATGAAGTAGGGGCTGTAAAACCCCTTCTTCATCTCGGCCGGAGGGACAGATTCTATTGCGCCCTTCCGTAGGAGGGTAGCGATCTCCATGCACAAGGTAGCAGCGTTTTCGTCCTTGACCAAGGTGAAGTGTATACCGCTGAACCTGGGCGGGCGCCTGGCGAACTGAATCGCGTAGCCGGATCAGCCATCGCGATGGATTGGAAAGCGCAAGTCACGCATCCAAGTTCCGCGCAAGGGGGACCAAGGGGACAACGTCATCGGACGTACCGGCAGGTGGGGCCTCGCGTCGGGGCGGAGCTCGAGGTGCCACACCACATTGTGGCCATGCTGAGTCTAGGGACATCAAGCACTTACCTGGCTCCTTGTGACCACCCCCGGAACAGCCTGGGACAGGGGAGGAAGAGGCCTGTCCTCGTAACCCGTGGAGGTATGTGACCCAGGGAGGAAGGAAACTGCTCTTCTGCTGAACTGTTGGGTACCACAGCCACTTGGGCATGTGGCGAAATCAAACAAAAAGGCAACAAAAGATTTTCCTTTTATACCCGTATGTCCGGGGGAGTGGCATGCAAATACCACTCGCCAATTTTCATTGGCCTTTTATCAAAGACCAGAGGTGTCTCGCGCTCCCAAGAGTGACCCCTAGTGTCACTACATCGACACAACGTCGAGTGAGTGACAGATAGGGAAACCAAAACATTAAACCAAAAATATTTGTATGACAACAGGTGGAAAAATACCAATACAAATTAGATCATAAATCCAATTGTAGATATAAACATGATAAAATTAGTTGAAAAATAAACAATGACCTATATTGTAGATAGTTTAATACAAATCTCATACCTTTTTTTTTGTAAAACGGTGATTGTCAGGAACATAATTTGATGTTCCACTATATTTTCAGAGTTTATACATGATCTTTATTACCACCTGCTGGTGGAGTCTCCAAACTGCAAATGCAGGAATTGAGTTTGGATTTTGCACTGAAAACAGACATGCTTTTGAAACGTCTTAGCGCAGAGACCTATTTCTCATGAAAATAGCTAATTGCGATTTGCGCCACTTCATTAACATACAATACACCCACAGCTGGCGCACATACACCCACAGTTAATCCAAACCTACCCCTTTTACTCACAATTACATGTCCAGTCTACTGGTCTTTAATATTCTCATTCTCAAGTCCTTCATTTTACATTTTTTTTTACAACATAACCAAATGTGGAGGATGAAAGATTGAGTTTTTTTTTTTTGCTGATTTAATGAACATAGTGGCCTCTTTGAGCAAACAAATGCAATATTATTTTTTCCAAAAGCTATTACTTGTAACTAACTGATCCCAACATGATCACACAGGATGTTGGCATGTTAATTACAAGAGTTCCAGTACCCTAGGATCGGCCACATTGCAGAATCACTGACAACTGCCATCTCCTATCAGACATTTTTTCATCAGCTCCAATTTGTTCACATTTCTCTGTGGTGCAACCAGAAGTGTTGCTTCAGCAGCATGGGAGACCCAGGTTTGGATACCGTGTTGAAACCAAGAAGTAATTAAGTTTGTATAATCAGTGATGAACGCAATTCAGAGGTTGCATTTTCCCCTCTAGCATTACATTTGTACTCCACTGATTGTTAGGTTTAGGGTTTGGGGATACAGTTTGTACAATATGCATTCCTCTTCACTGTATTACAGCCTGCACAGTTGAAAACAACTCGCTTCACATCTTGTATTTGACGCCCCTCTCTGGACATTTCACCTTGAAAACAGAGCTCACACTTGCCCATTCGCCCAAAAACACTTACCACTTTGGCCACTGGGGGCAGAGTTTTGAATTTCGATAAACACAGACCAATTTTAGCTTGAGAAAAGTCAACATACTGTGAGACATACTTTCCGATTTCACTGTGAGATCAATCTGTCCATTACCATCAAGTTCACACAGTTGCCTCAATCAGATTAACTACAGGTGAATTTCCTCACATTAACTGTGGACATGTTCAGTCCCCAGCCACTGTGTGTTGCGTCAGGAAGGGCATCCGGCGTAAAACCTGTGCCAAGTCAAATATGCGGATCACGGATTGTCCGCTGTGGCGACCCCTAACGGGAGCTGCTGAAAGAGGAAATAGAACTATGGACATTACATTTGTCACCTAGCATGTGTCCAAATACTTGTTTTGCTTATTTTGAAAAATATATCTATCGTTTTATATTTTAAAACCTAACACACATTTTTTTTTTTTTTTTTTTATGTTTTCAAAAGTGTGCTCATGCTATCTTTCTTTACAAAAAGTGCCTATTATTTTTTTTTTTTTCTCTAATGCAATGGAATTCATATAACAACATAATAATAATGAAAAATTTATAATAGAGAGAGAGAGAGATAGAAAGTGTTTGTTTAAATATACAGATACCTGGAGCAGGACTCTCTCTCTCTCACACACACACACACGTACACTCATGCACAAATGATTCAAGTTGTAACTGACAGTGAAATGAACTAGAAGAGACAGATTTTCACTCTCCACCGCACATGATTCATTGTTATGTTGTAGAACACATACACACACACACACACACAATAAAATCAAATTGGCTAAATCAAATTTTATATACTTTCCAAATATTTAACAGTTTTATTTAAATGATACACTGCTGCACACTAATAAACATATTTCACATATTACAACATATTTCCTTATGAGCACAAACATACACATTTTTTTTTATCACAAAAATTTAACATTGCTACTTTACTCATACAGTTACCTGAAATTACTGGGTCAGTGAGTGTATTTCTGTCACACATGCTGATTTGAACAGAAAAATAACATTAAAAATAGATTAACACTCTTTGAAAAGACAGTGTTTCATTTGTTGGCATCCTCACTGCGTTTCTTCCCCATATGCGTGTTTCATCAGTAATGCAGCCTGAGATGTTGATGACAGTAAATGATTGTGTAACTGCGCCATATATGCGCTTGTGCGTGACATGCTTTTTAAGTCCGACATGATTCTTCATCCTCAACTGTCAACAGCCATGATGTGAACTTAAATTCAGTTACACGTGTGTGTGTGTGTGTGTGTGTGTGTGTGAGAGAGAGAGAGAGAGAGAGAGAGAGAGAGAGAGTGCATTTTTTAAATTACAAATACTTGTATATGGTTTCTCCAATTATATGAGGTCACAAAACTGCATATATGTGAGAATTAGCAAAATACTGTTTAATATAATTTTAGATGGAGTATAGCACATCTTACCACAGGACATTTCAACTTTTCACAAGTGTTTCATGTCAACTACCCAATTACTGGTTGGCTGTGTACTCTGATATTAAGTAGATATATTCTGACAGATCAAGTTAAGGAGGAGCCTGTTATATAATCCTGTAAATCACAGCATAAGCTTCCTAGATCACTGCCTCCTTCACTCACCAAAATTTATGTTATTCTAATTCTCAAAATCTCTTTATCCACTGTTTGTACCAGTATGTTTACAGAGCTTCTTATACAATACTCTTACAGAATCACAGATTGAGACCAGACACATACATTAGGAGCTGCCACCATGACTTGTTATTAACGGATATGCCAATTATTAAATCCTTCAATAAACTATAAATGAAATACTACTTGTTACATGTTGTTAAAACCAGTGTAGTTTGTCCATATGTAAATACTGCTTCTTAAAGCGGCAGTGTATAATTTCTTTGCCACTTGTGGCACCAGTGGAATAGAGCATAACAGTCTAATTCCGGAAGTAAAAATCCAACTTCATTTTCTCATTTGCAGAATTGATTTTTAGTGAATAATTATACATCTTTCAAGGCAGACCTACCGTGAGCTTTAAGGTTGTTAATCGATGGTACATGCTTCTGTTGAAGCTATCCGTCCGTGTTATTTCAACTTAGTGTTTGAGCACAGATTTCCTTTTTAAGAACTACATTACCCATAATCCTCCAAAGAAAGATCCACCAATCAGTAACAAATCACAGCAAAAGAGCTCTGCGGCAGCCACTCACACCCTTGACGGACTGTAAACAAAGCAGGCGAACAAAGCATGCCAAAAGAGCTCTGCAGCGACCACTCACATGACCAAAACTCCACCATTCATATCCGTATGCCTTTGGTCAGACAAAAAGGCGTCAGACAACTCATGCAATTGGTTGAGTCAAAAGCTGACATATCAGACAACTCAAACATCCAGATCAATGTTTTGAAAATGACACAGTGGTTACACCCTTCAGGAAGTCACCTTACAGTTATATTAGCGTTATCTCTGCTTAATTAGATATCTTTATA
The DNA here is from genome assembly GCF_019703515.2 of Myxocyprinus asiaticus. Taxonomy (NCBI): domain Eukaryota; kingdom Metazoa; phylum Chordata; class Actinopteri; order Cypriniformes; family Catostomidae; genus Myxocyprinus; species Myxocyprinus asiaticus. The sequence goes on from NC_059376.1 coordinate 3,848,072, forward strand.
AGCACTGCCCTCTGAAAAATCAATATCAATTGACTACTAATTTTAAAATCAAAACAATTACACACTTCACTTTTAAATATGCGCACTGAACAAAGACAGGTTAGATTTGTTCCTGTTTAAACAAAACAAAAAAACAAAAAACAAACAAAACAAAAAAACAGGTTAAACTGATATGTTCATATGTTTCTTTGGCCTTACAAGAGCTCTGTAGAAACTGTATTGCCTTACCAACAATTTGAAAATGTATAAACAGCAGTGGAGGAATAAGAGACTTTGGATCAGTTTAAATTTCTCCTATTAATAGCTAAAAAAGCAAAGCTAGAAGCAGCAATGATACCATTATTGCTAATTTGACTTGAAATATTGTCTGGACTACAGTTTTGGAGATTTCAGTCTTTCCCCATTCAAGTAGATATTAGCTGTACTTGTATGACTGGAAAATAGCTGCCCAGAGGTGTTGCCAACTGCATTTGTGCCACTTGGGACTTTGTAGATGCACAACTATATCTGGTCACTGGCCTCCCTGTGTGTATTTGTGCTTAATGTGCATTGTATGATGTTTGCGTCACTCTAGTGGCTCTTTCTCCTCTCTCTCAATGTTCTTTCGTTCTTCTCCTCTGCTCGCCTCCATGGCTTTCTTCTTCAGCTCTCTTTGATACTTTGCGTTGATTGCTGCGTACGCGCATCCGTAGACTGCTGCCGCTAGCATCATCAGAAATACGATCCCACACACCACTCCTGTGATGACCACTGTAGCTATAGCATGTCTGTAGTTCACAGGCCGCGGTCGCTGCTTGATCTCGCACTCTGGGAGCGCCACCTCACCCTGAGGGCTAAAATCGCTGCTGGATGGAGCTCTGGGGCTTGGGTGGAGCTGTCCGCTGAGCGTGCGGTGCTTGTTGTCCAGGTAGTGGATGTTGGCGAACAGGTAGCTGTAGCTGGTGATCATGCAGGCATGGAAGAGCTCGTAGGGAACTTGACGAAGGTCTCGCTGCAGCATGACGTGAGGCTGGACACATGTGATGCTGTCAACTGCTCCACCTTAGAAAAATAGAAAATGATGATGTAGAAAGGGGTAATAGATGAAGATCAGGTTTATAGAACAGGGTATTTACAAACTTACAGGTATGTTTCTGTGTTTCTTAAATTTGTGTGAACTTGTCACCCAAAACTCAGATCTTTGGAATCGTGGTTTTTCACATTGAGCTCTACTTGCACAGGCTTCATCATTATCGATGGTAATCTTCCTTTCAGCATCATTATCCATGAATAATTTGTAGTCCTTGCGATTGTTGCTTTGCAAATTCACAGAATACATGCTGTAAAATGTAAATTATAACATTTTCTGTTAGATTATTAAGGGTCAGTGACGTTATCTAAATAATTTGGATTACTTCTTCAGTACTGGCAGATTATTTCACCTTCTTTGAAACAAGTGACGTAAAAAAAAATAAATAAAAATGCCAGTACAGTAAGAAAAAATATATGTACAGTATTAAAAATAAATTATCTGAAAAAAGCCTAAATATCTTACATTTATCTTGTTTTAAGGAATTTTTGATATTTTTTTAAAGGAAAAACATACAGAAATTGTTTATAGGAATAAGATTTTTGAAGGACATTTCTGTAATATTAAAGGTCTTACTAGAGAAATAATATATTTACTATATATATATATATATATATATATACACTACTGGTCAAAAGTTTTGAAACACTTGACTGAAGTGTTTCTCATGATCTTAAAAATCTTTTGATCTGAAGGCGTATGCTTAAATGTTTGAAATTAGTTTTGTTGACAAAAATATAATTGTGCCACCATATTAATTTATTTAATTATTACTGAATATATTAAATAATGGAACAAATGACAATAAATTGCAAAGTAATCTCTTCAATAATCAAAATACTTTTTTAATGTAACTGTATTCTAATTACCAATGATTTCAACTGTAACTGTAGTGGAATACAGTTACTTATATTTTGTATATTAAATATGTAATCCCTTTACATGTATTCCGTTACTCCCCAACCCTGTATATATATAAACTCAGCAAAAAAAGAAACGTCCCTTTTTCAGGACACTGTATTTTAAAGATAATTTTGTAAAAATCCAAGTAACTTTACAGATCTTTTAAATAATGTTTTCCATGCTTGTTCAATGAACCATAAACAATTAATGAACATGCACCTGTGGAATGGTCAATAAGACATTAACAGCTTACAGACGGTAGGCAATTAAGGTCACAGTTATAAAAACTTAGGACACTAAAGAGACCTTTCTACTGACTCTGAAAAACACCAAAAGAAAGATGCCCAGGGTCCCGAAGGAATGAGCGTTACACCAAGGCCTGTACTCTGGAACGGGATCGATTTGGAGGTGGAGGGTCTGTCATGGTCTGGGGCGGTGTGTCACAGCATCATCCGGCTGAGCTTGTTTTCATTGCTGGCAATCTCAATGCTATGCGTTACAGGGAAGACATCCTCCTCCCTCATGTAGTACTCTTCCTGCAGGCTCATCCTGACATGACCCTCCAGCATGACAATGCCACCAGCAATACTGCTCATTCAGTGCATGATTTCCTGCATGATGTCCTGCCATGGCCAGCGAAGAGCCCGGATCTCAATCCCATTGAGCATGTCTGGGACCTGTTGAATCGGAGGGTTAGGGCTAGGGCCATTCCCCCCAGAAATGTACGGGAACTTGCAAGTGCCTTGGTGGAAGAGTGGGGTAACATCTCACAGCAAGAACTGGCAAATCTGGTGCAGTCCATGAGGAGGAGATGCACTGAGGTACTAAATGCAGCTGGTGGCCACACCAGATACTGACTGTTACTTTTGATTTTGACCCCCGCTTTGTTCAGGGACACATTATTCCATTTCTGTTAGTCACATGTCTGTGAAACTTGTTCAGTTTATGTCTTAGTTGTTGAATCTTTTTATGTTCATACAAATATTTACACATGTTAAATTTGCTGAAAATAAAATCATTTGAAAGTGAGAGGACGTTTCTTTTTTTGCTGAGTTTATATATATAAACACACACACACTGGTGGCCAAAAGTTTGGAATAATGTACAGATTTTGCTCTTATGGAAAGAAATTGGTACTTTTATTCACCAAAGTGGCATTCAACTGATCACAATGTATAGTCAGGACATTAATAATGTGAAAATGTACTATTACAGTTAGAAAAAGATGTTCAGAACTTCTTAAATTACTTCAAAGAGTTCTCATCAAAAAATCCTCCATGTGCAGCAATGACAGCTTTGCAGATCCTTGGCATTCTAGCTGTCAGTTTGTCCAGATACTCAGGTGACATTTCACCCCACGCTTCCTGTAGCACTTACCATAGATGTGGCCGTCTTGTCGGGCACTTCTCACACACCTTACAGTCTAGCTGAACCCACAAAAGCTCAATGGGGTTAACCCTCTGGGGTCTGAGGGTGTTTTTGGGCCCTGGAGAAGTTTCGACGTGCCTTGACATTTGTGCTTTTTTCAGTTGCTTAAAAACATATTAATGGCTAAAGTCTGATAACACTGTATTCAGCACAAACTAGGCTACAATAATATGTGAGCAACATGTATGTACATGTTTGTATTTTTGAGAAAATTATGTTTATGCATGATTTTTGAAAAAACAAAAATTTTAAGTGACTAAAATAAGGCCATATAACACATACTAAACATTTGTTCACAAGACTCTTGAGAACTGGATCTTGTAGCCTAGAGTTTTTGCTACAATATGATGTGAAAACCATCCTGATCATTCATTCATACAAAACAATATAGTCATTTAACTTTTGTAAGACACTTTTAGTGTTAGAAAGGCCAAATGCGAAGAGGCCTGAATGATCATGAATATTGATGTGAACAGAAAAAACATTTAATATCTGATATAGGGCATATACACAATTTATATTAAAAAAATGCAGGATTCTTTGATGAATAGAAAGTTCAAATTAACAGCATTTATCTGAATTAGAAAGCTTTTGTAACATCATAAATGTCTTTACTGTCACTTTTGATCAATATAATGCATCCTTGCTGAATAGAAGTATTAATTTCTTTCCCAAAAAATAAATAAATTAAAATTAAAATTCTTACTGACCCCAAACCTTTGAACGGTAGTGTATAATGTTACAAAAGCTTTCTATTTCAGATAAATGCTGTTATTTTGAACTTTCTATTCATCAAAGAATCCTGATTTTTTTTATATTGTGTATATGCCCTATGTCAGATATTACAGCAAATCATCATATTAGAATGATTTCTGAAGGATCATGTGACACTGAAGACTGGAGTAATGATGCTGGAAATTCAGCTTTACATCACAGGAATAAATTGCATTTTAAAATATATCATAAATATGTGTGATCACATTAGGGATAATTAGCTGAGCCAGGAGAAACTATACATCACTTTGTTTAATACAGATTACATTGCAGGAGAATATTTGTTTTAAATTTGAATTGTTTTATTTAAAAGTACACATTTTGTACTTTTATTTGTAAGTGCTTTCTTTAGACATATGATTCATGTTTGTCTGATAAGTATTCGCAGAGTTTCAGTTCATTTTTGTGACGTGTTTCAGAAAGATGCTCGCAGAGACAGAGACGGCTGAAAGTGCACCCTGTTTATTTTCTTTATTTTACAAAAGCACAAGGTTTTGTTGTTATTGTGAGTGTACACAAATACAAGTAGACCCATTTATAGTTTCTAATGATGTCTTACACTTATCTGTACACCCAAAAATGTATTTTAAGTTGTTTCCGCTGTTATGAGTGAAAAAAACCAGCAGGACGCGCTGGCGTGTCCGTCGACCCC